>NW_006256852.1:5236450-5238596 GCF_000478725.1 Eutrema salsugineum | reverse complement strand
GCCAAGTTGTGGTTTGATTAGCCATTAAGCTCTGATCTGCTCTTGAGATCAAGTGCTTACTTTCTTGTTTTTACTGATTCCTTTCAAGTTCTGTTTGTGATTTCAGGTGTATGAACACCAGGTCTAGATCAAGAAGCTGTGGTCTCCTTTTCCTCTAAACGACAACATCAACCTTTTGGTACCAAGGAGGAGAAGAGACAGACGTGGTAGACACATTGATCAGACTGAGATGGCAGAACAAGGAGATCACGTGGTAGATATGGAACAACCAGTTCAGGAGCAACAGGCTCAAGGTCAGGGAGCTGGTATTAGAGTTGGTCAGGGGTTTCACCAGGGCAATGTTCAGCAGGACCAGGTGCACCACCAACAAGCCTATGTCCACCAGGGACAAGCTCAGGCTCATCAACAGAGGCATCAGGCCAATGTTCAACAAAGACACCAGGTGCACCACCAACCCCACCCTTTCCAACCACAACAAAGAAGATATGAGCAACCCCAAATCTATGTTGGCGAAAATGACAGGGCCAATGCTCATCAGTATGGAGCTGGTATTCAGGCACCACCTGTGCAGAACAACAACTTTGAAGTGAAAGCATCATTGCTGAATATGGTCCAGAACTCAAAGTTCCATGGGTTAGCAATGGAAGATCCCTTGGAACACTTGGACCAGTTTGATAAGGTGTGTGATCTGACCAAGATAAATGGAGTTTCAGAAGACAGCTTTAAGCTAAGACTATTCCCATTCAGTCTTGGTGATAAAGCTCATCAATGGGAGAAGAATCTTCCAAGAGGCTCCATTCAAACCTGGGAGCAATGCAAGCAAGCCTTCTTATCTAAGTTCTTCTCTACCTCAAGAACTGCAAAACTAAGGAACCAAATCTCTAGCTTCACTCAGCAAAGCAATGAAAGTTTTGGTGAAGCATATGAGAGATTCAGGAGCTACACAAACCAATGCCCACACCATGGGTTTAGTGAGGCTTCTCTTCTCAGCACACTGTATAGGGGAGCTCTTCCCAAGATTAGAAACCAGCTGGATACTGCTTCCAATGGGAACTTTCTGGGTAAAGAGATTCATGCTGCTTTAGAGCTAGTGGAGAACTTATGATAGTAGGAATTTTTCAATCCTTGATCAATTCCTCAACTACTCATGTCATTGTAGCACTTGAGGTATCAATCCAAATGGAGAGATTCTAGACACTAGAACTATGAGGATCAATTCTTAATCCAAGTCTAATAAGCAGATGAGTTGGTAACCAAGATTATCTAAAAGCATATAACAAAACAAGCAAGAACAAACAGTAATTAAGAGTTAAAAAAGCAAGAGAAACTAAACAAACACTCAAATTCAAATAAAAAGAAAGCTAAACCTCTAGATGTGATCATTGATTAGGGTGCTTTAAATATTGAATCATGATGCTAAGAACATAATGCAACACTTGCTACTCTTTAGTCTAGGCTTCTTAATCAGATTAATTCATTCCCATGACAATAATCCCTTTGCAAATCACTAATCAAGTCTAACAACCATTAGATATAATCAAGCAATCAGCAAGCATAATGCATCAAGCCTAATAAGTGACCAAACAATCTCTCAACCAAGAAGACTGAATCTTATACAGAAAGACATAACAAGCAATCACATGATCTCAAACATTTCAACTTAGAACTCTAATCTAGACTAATCCTCTCATGAAGGCATTAATCTCTACACTAATCCACTTTCAAACCAAATCATCATTTGTGAAATATGAATCAATGAGCATTAAGAAACAGTTCTAATAAGTCATTCATGCATTTAACAAATCATTCCCATGATGAAAAAGGCATAAACCCTTAAGTTAGCTCATTCAGGCATTTCATCAAACACTTTTGGTGCATGAAATGCCTATGAACCCAGATTTCACTTTCCCAAGGAAATCTGGCATTAGGAGCAACTAACTAAGGAAATGGAATGAGAATCTAAACCCTAAACATCACCAATCAAACATCTAAGCACCCTAATCTACACACCTAGAAGCTTAAAAGATGACTACTCACTAATCATGAAGAACACATCTAATCTTTTGCAAGAGATGATGTTAATCATGATTAGAAGCAGAAATGAGATGATGAGATGATGAGAAACAGACTTAGATTGATTAAATCC
>NW_006256852.1:5054484-5212822 GCF_000478725.1 Eutrema salsugineum | reverse complement strand
TTTTTAAGAAGGTATAAATACTTTTTAGGGTTTTTTGGGGGAGAACTAAGTTTTATTCCCTTTGTCTCTTGCCTCTTTGGTGAAAAGACTCCATTAAGAAGAGAAATATTTTTATTTGAGTGTTTAATCAAGAGAGTTTAAAGGGATCTGGGTGTTTAAAGCTGTTTTCTTTTGAATCTATCATCTCCATCTCCATTTCTCATCATTAATCATGCTAATCTACTCAACTTGCAAAGGTTTAAGAGAGATTAGTATGATTAGTGAGTAGTCACCTTAATGAGGTTCTAGATGTGTAGGTTAGGGTGCTAAAGTGTTAGATTAGGAGTGCTTAGGGCTAGATTCATTGATTCATCTCTCTAAACAGCTGTTCTCTATGCTAGATCCTTGATAATCACTTGAGATCTAGATTCTGGGAATTTCATGCACCAAAAGTGTTTGATGAAATTCCTGAAAGAGTTGTGTTAGAGGTTTAAGTAATTTTTCATCATGGGAATGATTTGTTAAATGCTTGAATGATCATTAAGAGCTGTTTGTTAATGCATATTGATTCATGTTTCACAAATGGGAATTTGGTTTGAAAATGGATTAGTATAGGGGTTAATACCTTCATGAGAGGATTAACCTAGATTAGAGTTCTTAATCATTTGAATCATGTCTCATCATTGTCATTAGCATTTCTAGTTTAACACCAAGGCACCCTAACCAACTATCATGTCTAGAATCTCATGCCTCCATCATATCATATTCACATCATTTGTCATTGTCATTTGTCTTTAAACCTGTTTATGTTTATAGTTGTCTCTAGATTAATCAAAACCTATTCTTGTTTGCTTGAATTAAGAACTTGAACATATAGCTTAGTGTCTAACACCACATTTGGATTGATAAACCTCTTTGTGCTACATTGACAAGGGGATTGATAGCCCTGAGACCCTTAAAAGTCCTATCTATCAGAGATCACCAGTCTATGGCATGAGCAAGTGGCCCAGAAGCAGGAGCTCACCGAGATGAACGGCCTCTTCGACATCAAAGCGGCAGCGGTTCTGCAATTGGCCACCGCAATCCGAGAGAGGCAACGGTGAGCACGCGGGATTATTGCGGGTGGTACTTCCGGTGGACATTCTGACCAGCAGACGCATGGTCAGACTTCGGATCCCGTAGTGCAAACGGAAAACGACGGTACAGCAGCGACGGACGGATATGACGTAGAGCCTCCTCGAGACGTCGATCTCAACCTCGAGGATCATGAAATTACTTTGTAGATTAGTTTTTTTTTTTTAAAACAATTTGTATTTAATTTTGTATTTTAATATATGAATTATTTTCGAATTTAAATTTTAAATTATAATTCGTTTTATTTAATTTTCAATTATTATATTATTTTAAAAATTCAATAATTAAATTAAAATCGAATTTTAATAATAATTTTTCTAATTCGACGTAAACTCGTCGTACATTTACGTCGAATTAAAGGCAAATATTTTATGACGAATTAGCGTCGATATATTTTACGTCGACTTTACGTCGATATTTTACGACGATTTTACGTCGATCTATAATAAATTTATTTGACTCTTGCGAAATGGATCGTCTCGTAATCGTTGTAAATTTGATGTAATTTTACATCGATTTTACGTCGTTGTGTTTAAATTATTTTGTCGTACTTTCGTTGGAACATTTACGTCGTTTTTACGACGAATTGTTTCCGACGATGTTACGACGATTTCCTTGTGTAGGCAATTTTACGACGATTTTACGACGATTTCTCTTTTACGACGATTTTTCATTCGTCGCTAATTCGACGCAAATGGCCCATTATGTCGATTTTACGTCGATATCGTCCGACGTAAAAGGCGTTCTTTCTTGTAGTGCTAGTCATGATAAGGAGTTTAGTGCTGGAGAATAAAAGAAATAAACATTAACAAGATTCTGACGTGAAAACGAGATATCGGATTAGATTAATCAAGTTTCACAAAAGAGGCAAGTTCTTAAAGGTAAAACAGGCAGGAAATAAGATAAGAAAAAAGATGATTAGGTTTCTGGTCCTAAAATCTATTTATAGTGAAGGGTAAGTGTCGCGGGTCAGCCCGGAACAAACCGGGTACTGAACGCTCTTCTTGGGTCGTCGGGTGAGCACCACGGTGTGTGAGAGAGTGAAGCCGAGGTCTTGACGCCGAGGGGTGCACGTGAGCAAGGATCAAGATGAAGATCTCATGAAGAACACGTCAAAAACATGCATAAACCCTAGTCTTCAATCCATCTTCACGTGTGTCCTCTAAATCACTTTGTTCTGGATTCTGGGTTCGTGACAAGGGACTTCGGCATGTAATGCCGAGGAGCTTGGTAGTCGAGGGGTTCAGGAAGATGGAGTCAAGCATGCAATGCCGAGGTCTTTATACCGAGGTGCATGTTCAACACTTAGTCGTTTTCAGTTTTACTTCTCTTGCATGCATGCCTTGATCTCAACATACCGAGGGGTTGGTACGAGGTCTAGCCCAAAATGCTTTCAAGATATGAGCCTCGGCCTGAGCAATGTCGAGGTAACGATGCCGTGGCTTGTAGAAACACTTAGCGCGTATTGCAACTCCTTTGGGCTCATATCGACCAACTCGTCTTCCGGAGGCAATAACTTTCAACACACGACTCCAAATTGAGCGAACTCAGGCGTTCCGGAAAGAGAATTCACAGACCTCCAATATTGATGAAGGTCCCGTAGGTTGGTTCGAACCGAAAGGGCTTCGTCCCATGTAATCTTTGAAGCTCAGCTGATCGGTTTTTTGGGTGCATGCGAGACAGGCGTGTCTTCAGGAGGCAGTATCTCCCTACTCACAGGTCCGAACTACGTGATTCCAACTGTTCTGGGATCTTGGCTTGATTATCTCTAACATTGATGAAGACCCTGTCGACTGATTCGGACTGGAAGTTTCCCGGCTTTGAGATCTTTGAGGCGCGCGGGTGAAAATGGGAATTAGCCGATAAAAGCTTCCCACGGTAAGGAAAATATCCGAGAATCACGTATCGCGGTAAGCTTTTTAGTCGATAAAAACTTCTCGCCTCGGCATAAAACTTCACCGAATGGAATTTTCACCCGGGTTTGATTTTTAGCCGGTAAATGCCATCCGATAGCAATTTTGGTCGATGTTCTGATCCAACCGGTACGAGTATTCGCCGAGAAATTCCTCCAAGCGGTTTTCACCATTTTTGACCCTTTTCTTCACCGTTTCGACTCCTGGTCCTCCTCTTGAGCTCCAAATAGCTTCCAAAGCACCTGATAAGAACTTCAAAACATGCAAAACTCTTTGGGACCTAATGCAAATCCTAAAGCATATTTAGATGCATAAAGACTCAATATACATGAGAAAACACATGATATGGACTCTAAAATGCAGCCTAAATGATGCAAAATATAGACATGTCAGTATTGTTGTTGCAGGAGTACATTTCTAGGATGAAATGTTTGGAGAGTTTTTTCGATCATGTCGAAATCACTTACCTCTTGTCCACATAACATCATCTTGGAAGTAATTCCGAACATCGCAGAATTATATTCACTAACACTTTTGTAATCCTGAAACCGGAGGTTCAACCACTCATGTTTGGCTTTTGATAAGATCACATATTTCTGGTGATCAAACTTATCTTTAAGTGTTTGCCAAAGATCTGCAGGATCTTCTTTCGTGATGTATTCCTCTTTTAAAGTATTATCGAGGTGGTGGAGCAAAAATATCATGGCTTTCGTCTTTTTCTCATCTGATGTCGTTATCGGCTTATCGATGGTATCAAGAAGCATGTTTCCTCTTAGATGTATTTTTGCACCTACTGCCCATGACATGTAATTTTTGCCAGACACATCAAGGGCAGGGATTATAGTAAAAATATATACTTTGGTAATATAGAGGCAGAACCTTCTATATAATTGAAGAGGCAGAGCCTACCATAGTTTTAAGGAGGAGGTATAACCTTCTACTCCACAAATATAAAATCAATGAGTTGGCTTAGCCTTCCACTCCATATATATGATCCGAGGAGACATAGTCTACCATATGATCATATGATTGTGAAGGCATAGGCTATCATAACGATCAGTTTGGAGAAGGCATAGTCTATCATCTCGTAAACTTGAAATAAATTGAACATAAATTTAAATCAATGGTTCAGGGAAGGCAGAGCCTATCATCCCAAAATAATATATAAACTTGAAATAAATTAAACATAAATTTAAATTTTACCTCTTTGGGTATAAGAATGGATCGAGAGGCACTCGTGCTGATAACGTGTTAAAACTTTATCTTTATATATATATATATATTATATAGGTAAGATTATGTATGTTTGTATATGTATGTATATATTGTATACTAACTTTGTTTTGGTAGGGGAAGAGAAAGACGAGAGAAAGAGGAAGCAGAGAATTGATTTCTTCTTCTTATTGCTGTGTTTCTTAAACTTCACAATCACACTACTTATTTATACAAGAAGAGGTGGTAGGTAAAATGATGTTGGTAACTGTTGGTAACTATACTTGTTACCTAACCTACGTAACCCTCCTTATCATTTTGTGTGGATAATTATTATCTAACAGTTTTAAAGTTTTTGTTTTGTTGTTTTCATATTTCTATTCAATTTTTATCTTTATTGATATTGTGTGGCCAGTTATATTCTGCACCCTTTTTATGATTAACTGAGTTGTTTTTAATTTAGAAATTAAATAATATTTTGTTAAAGAAAAATATATTATATAATATTCTTGTTTAAAAAAATAACTTATACTACAAAACATGGGCGAATTTTGAGATTTAACCTATATTTCAAAGTCAAACACCAAACTAACTTCTTTTTTTTCTCTCTCCAACTTTTGCCATTTTGTCACAATTTTATCCTTCCCACCTAAACTATTAATGAAAATGCCATTATACATCTATTATTTCGATTTAATTCTTAATTTGGCTAAAGTCTCATTGGTCCTCCTAAAGACCATTTAATTACGAAAATGCCATCTTCTTCAATTCCTTCAACCACCATGAACAACCACGAAATGGGAATACATGCTTCTCAACCAATTTTAAATCTGTAATAAGTAAATATCTGAGCTCATTCACTCATAACCCTGCTCATTCTTTCATAATTTCTTCTCCAAAACATCTGGGCTAAGTTACAATGCGTCGGGTCATGCATTTTCGGGTTACTCGACACGTGTGTTGTTTATTTTCGGTGAAATCCTGAGTTCTGGGTGCTTGAGAGAACCGTAGGCGAGCTCAATTTTGTTAAAGGTAATCCTCGCACTTCAATTTCTCCACATTTCAGTTTTCATATCGCAAAAGTAGACTTCTCGTGAAGTATACTGAAGGCTACTAGTCAACATAAGGTTATTTTTGCAATTGACTTCTTAAAAATAGACTTTGTTAAACCTCACGAGAAGTCTACTCGACATCCTTTTAAAACCAAAAAAAAAGCCTAGTTGACTACGTTTGAAGGCTTAAGAAATCTACTAAAGAAAAGAGATTATTTTTGTAGTTGACCGTATTTTGACTTTTGAATATAGACTTCCGTATGAAGTCTACTGTTTACATCTGCAGAAGAAGTCTACGTTAAAGTTACTTTTGTAGTTTGACCAGAAACGTATAAGCCATTTTAGTGTTTGACTATGGTTTTTTTAAAATTCAAAAATTCAAAAAATTCCAAAAATCTTCAGTAGACTTCCCAAAGAAGTCTAAAACCTATAGACTTCTTTGGGAAGACTACTTATATTTTTCGGTCAAACTTAGAAGGAATCTTTTTTTGAGTAGACTTCATTGTGAAGTCTACTCAAAAAATTCAATTGCAAAAATAACCTATTTTTTTCGTAGACTTCTATTAAAAAAGTAGACTTCAAAAGTAGACTGTCAGAGAAGTCTACTCTTACATGAAGTCTACAATAGAAGTTTACTTTGTTAGTCAATGCATCGGTCAAATGCTAAAGTAACTTTTTTGGCCGGAAGTCTACTTCTGAAGTCTGCTGAATGAAAAGTCAACGGATTGGTCAATTGCAAAAATGACATGTTCTTTAGTAGACTTCTCTATGAAAAAGTAGACTTCTCCTCCAGTCTACATTTGAAGTCTACTGTAGAAGTCTACTTTTTGGCGTTTTTTTTAAAACGCTTTTTAGGCAAATTTATAAAGTATTTTTTAAATTTTTTGGATTATAATTGCTTTTCAGTAAGTGATTGAACTACCCAGTGAATTTCATTTTATTTCATTCAATATTTATTGTTGAATCAGAAGTTTCGATTTTTAAGCTACTTAGCTTATCAAGGTAGACTTCGTCGTGTAGTCTACTAATGTTATTTTCGGGAGAAGCCTACTCTTGATACAAAAGTCTTTATGCAGTGTTTGCTAATATGGTTTATATGGTTATTTTTTCAGAGAATGGCTCAAATTCCAGTTGTGTACGGGGAATGGAAGATTGAGGAGAATTCATGGTATTTTGTGGTTGACATGGGCAAAGGTGGAAGAATGTGGTTTTTGAACGATGGTTGCACCTTGGGGGAGCTTACTGAGATAGCGCGAGATGATTATAACTTGGGCAAGAAGACTGAGCTCATCGAGTTAACCTACTCACTACCAGACTCAATGTTGCAAACTATGGCTCCAGATACACTTCCAATGCACGTCACCAATGATAGACAAGTTTCAAGCTTGATTGCGTTAAGCAGAGTGCATATGGTACGTCTTTGTGTGTCCAGTCGAGTGGAGATGGATACTGAGGAGAACCAGGAAGTATCAGATGAAGATTTAGGTGAGGAGTCTGAGGAAAATTCAGAACATTCTACAGATGATGAGGCAGCCAGTTCTGATGTGAACGAGGATGGAGAAGATGTGGACGATGCAGCTTACTATGACGGAGAAGATTACAGTGTCTACGGTTAAGTGAAAGATGAAGATGATTATGAAGATGAAGTCTGTATTGATAATGTCAGAAACAGATATGGTAAAACAGTAAGCACGCCCATCTCATGGTCTGATAATATATATGTTAAGGCAAGTTTCCCTACAAAGGAGAAGCTGTTATTAGAGGTTAGATTGACTGCGATAATGTTAAAATTTGCTTTTAAAACAGAGCGAAGACCCTGTTTGTGGCTAAATGTCGAGTGGAAGGATGTGTTTGGATGGTTAGAGCGAGCGTGAATAATGATGCATCCACTTTTTGGGTGACCAAATATGTGAAAGACCACACATGTTCAATAGGCCGGCGAATGGCTCAGCGTGGGAAGTCTACTCCTAAGTATATTGGCAAGCTGTTTATAAGCCATTTGGGCATCATTGATGGTCTTACACCACAACATGTCAAGGATTCAATGAAGCATATGTTTGGCATCAAGATGGATTACACTACTTTATACAGATCTTTGATATATGCCCAACAATTGGTCAGGGGAACAGCTGAAGATGGATATGCTAGTCTCCCAGCTTACCTACATTCAGTTAACAAAGCCAATCCGGGAACTGTATCAGCTCTTCATGTTGATTCCAATAACAAATTCAAATATCTATTTCTCGCATTTGGAGCATCGATTGCCGGTTTTCAGTACATGAGAAGAGTTATTGTAGTGGATGGATGTCATCTAACAGGGAAATATGAAGATACTTTGTTGGTGGCCACCGCACAAGATGAAAACTTTCAGATTTTTCCTTTGGCCTTTGGAATTGTTGATAGTGAAGATGATGCTTCATGGGAATGGTTTTTTTCTAAACTGCGTGAATGTGTCTCAGATGGTTATCCTTTGGTGATAGTTTCTGACATACATCTTTCTATTAAGAAAGCTTGTCAAACTGTTTTCCCATGGGCAAAACGAGGGATATGCTATTATCATCTACAACATAACATAGTAACAAAGTTAAAGGGGAAGCAGTTGCTGTACTTGGTCAAACGTGTGGCTTATGCTTACAACCTCTATGACTACAACTGGTACATGGCGGAGTTGAGACAGATCAAGTCTGAGCTTGCTGACTATTTGGAAGAAGTCGATGTCTTCCTTTGGTCCTGAGTTCATTTTGTTGGAGACAGATACAATATTAAGACTAACAATATCGCAAAATTTATAAATGCTGCACTTAAGAAGGCCCGTGGCTATCCCATATCATTCTTCTTGGATTTCATACGAGAGAAGCTCGGTCGGTGGTTTTTAAAACGCAGAGAGGATGCTTTGAGTCTCACAACACATAATACTCCGGGAGTGGAGTATTTGCTGGCGATTCGTGGACATAATGCAGATGCAATGGAGGTGGACCGAATTGATACTTGGAGATACTATGTGAAAGGAGAAACCATGAATTGTATTGTTGATTTGAAACATGGAATGTGTGAATGTGGTGTGTTTTATATCGAGAAAATCCCATGTTCACATGCTATTGCAGCTGCATTAGCCGGTGGGATAACTGTGGATTCCCTTGTATGTCCTACTTACTCGAAAAACTACTTGTTTGCTGCATACTCCGCCAACATATATCCCCAAATTTCAGAGGTCCAAGGAGTCCAACTATCAATATGTCTGCCACCAGACATTCGCCGCAAACCAGACAGACGGAAAAAGTCTCGGTGGCAATCATGGTTAGAAATTGCTAGGAGGAAAAGCAAGAAGCCAAGGAAGTTGCACAAACTATACAGCTATTCACAATGCAATCAACCTGGTCATACCCTACCTAATTGTGTAAGTTGATCTACACTCATCTAATAATGTCCTATACAATGTCAATAGATTTATTTACTAAACTTTATGTCTCTCACTTAGACGTCGAAGATTCACGAGGACAATAACAAGAAGGCTTCGGAATAGAAGGACAAAGCTGTTATTGTTTTCTGGAAGTCTACTTTGGAAGTCTACTATCGAAGTCTACTATATATGTGATATTTAGTTAACGGTTAGTGATATGTTCATAATTTGCATCATTTAGGTTGCATAAATCATTCCAAATCATGTTTTATTTCATGCATTTTAGGTCCTTAGGGTTTGTTTTAGAACTTAGGAGATGCATTAGGTCCCAATGAGTCTTTGCATGTTTTGAGTGTCTATCAGGTGAATATGGAGCTGAAAAGATGAATCCAGGAGGTGGAATGGTGAGCAAAGAGTGAAAAAGTGGAAAAATTAGGTCTTGGGAGATTTTCGGCCATTCTCGCTGGCCAGGAAGGTTTCACCGGCCATTTTCATGTACCGCGGGAAGCTTTACCGGCCATTTCCATGTACCGCGAACGAAGTGTATCGGCCAAAATCTCCGGGTTTGAACGAGTCTCAGAAATCGCCTGTCCGGGGAGCCTTCCGGTCCGATTCAGACGGCGGGTCCTTCATAGAAGTTGGAGAACATTGGAGCACGGTCTCATAGCAAGTGGAATCGTGGAATTCGGACGCGTGAGCAGAGAGATAAGCTAGTCGGAAGGAACCCCTGTCTCGCAGGTATTCCGGACCGAGCAGATCAGTCTTGAAGGATGCGAAGGACGGTGCACTTCCAGGCCGATTCAGT
The DNA here is from genome assembly GCF_000478725.1 of Eutrema salsugineum. NCBI lineage: Eukaryota > Viridiplantae > Streptophyta > Magnoliopsida > Brassicales > Brassicaceae > Eutrema > Eutrema salsugineum. The sequence goes on along the minus strand of NW_006256852.1, from coordinate 5,203,327 downwards.
TTCCGGGGCCTTCATGAGAATAAGAGACATTTGAGTCTTCTTTCCAGAACATCCGAGATCAGTCAATTCGGAGCTTTGAGCAGAAAGATACGGTCTCCGGAATGGACACATGTCTAGGCGCCTCCCTCTGGTCGTGTAAATGCGCTTCAAAGATGTGCCCTCCAGGAAACCTTACACTTCCCAAGCACTGAAACTTCCTTCATAAAAGTTGGAGATAAATGAGTCCTCTGTCTTCTGCAACCGGAATTACTCAATTCGGACAGGTCTCCAGGAAGTTACACTCTCCGGAATGCGAGATGGTCCAGACAGCCCAGGATGACTAAGTTAAACATGCCGCGATTTCAATGCCACGGTCCACACTTGGCCGTGGCAACTTTTGTGCACCCTCGGCCAATGACACGATATAAATGCCACGGTGTGAGGCTTGACCGTGGCAAACACACACTTGGCTGAGAGGAACTTAGCAACCGTTCGGCGATTGACACGGCCTAAATGCCACGGTGTGAGGCTTGGCCGTGGCAACATCTTGCAACCTTCGGCGATTAGCACGAGCTTAATGCCACGGTCTGGGACTTGACCGTGGCAAATGAACAAGTGGCTGGAGATAACTTCTACACAGTTTCGAGTTTTGACACGATCTCAATGCCATGGCCTGAGACTTGGCCGTGGCAAGCATATACTTGGCTGGGAAGGACTTCACATACATGCGGGTTTTGGCACGGTCTGAATGCCACGGTCTGGGGGCTTGACCGTGGCAACCTTTACACATCTTCGGCGTTTGACACGGTTAACTTGCCACGAGTCCCAGATGAAGCTTGATCAGACCGTGGCATCAAAAGGAACCAAGAACACAAGTAAAGACTTTGACACGGTCAGGAATGCCACGGTCACACCAAGGATGCACCAGACCGTGGCAAACCCTTCTTTGCCCATCAAGGCCGGGTCAGTACCCGGTTTGTTCCGGGTTGACCCGGTTCGCCCAAGCCTCCTTTATAAGGTTTTTAGACCTAATTTGTAGGGAGGACTTAATCTACTTTTAGTCTTTTTTCCCCCTTTTGTGAAAAAACCACTTAATACATTTTGTTTTAGAGAGTTTAAATCGATTTGCAGTTTCTTTCCATCTTGTTCATCATTTCTATTCATCAAAATCAACTTCTAATCATGATTAACAACACATCTTGCAAAGGATCTAGTGTGTTGATCATGATTAGTGAGTAGTTACCTTAATGAGGTTCTAGATGTGTAGGTTAGGGTGCTAAAGTGTTAGATTAGGAGTGTTTAGGGCTAGATTCATTAGTTCATTTCTCTAAACAACTATTCTCTATGCTAGATCCTTGATAATCACTTGAGATCTAGATTCTGGGAATTTCATGCACCAAAAGTGTTTGATGAAATTCCTGAAAGAGTTGTGTTAGGTTTAAGTAATTTTTCATCATGGGAATGATTTGTTAAATGCTTGAATGATCATTGAGAACTGCTTATTAATGCATATTGATTCATATTTCACAAATGGGAATTTGGTTTGAAAATGGATTAGTATAGGGGTTAATACCTTCATGAGAGGATTTGCTTGATCATATGATTCATTAGCTCATTAGTTTATCACTGAAGGCACCCTAATCCACTATCATGTCTAAGACCTTTCTTATCATCATTCATACATTCTCATCATTTGTCATTGTTTAGTTCTTGTTTAAGCATTTCATTAATCCTTAATCCTGTTTAAGTTTGTAGTTGTCTCTAGATTAATCAAGACCCACTCTTGTTTGCTTGAATTAAGAACTTGATCATATAGCTTAGTGTCTAACACCACATCTGGATTGATAAACCTCTTTGTGCTACATTGACAAGGGGATTGATAGCCCTGAGACCCTAAAAAGTCTTGTCTATCAATTGGCGCCGTTGCCAAATTGTGGTTTGATTAGCATTAAGCTCTGATCTGTTCTTGAGATCAAGTGCTTACTTTCTTGTTTTTACTGATTCCTTTCAAGTTCTGTTTGTGATTTCAGGTGTATGAACACCAGGTCTAGATCAAGAAGCTGTGGTCCTCCTTTTCCTCTAAACGACAACATCAACCTTTTGGTACCAAGGAGGAGAAGAGACAGACGTGGTAGACAAATTGATCAGACTGAGATGGCAGAACAAGGAGATCACGTAGTAGATATAGAACAACCAGTTCAGGAGCAACAGGCTCAAGGTCATGGAGCTGGTATTGGAGTTGGTCAAGGGCTTCACCAGGGTAATGTTCAGCAGGAACAGGTGCACCATCAACAAGCTTATGTCCACCAGGGACAAGCTCAAGCTCATCAACAGAGGCATCAGGCCAATGTTCAGCAAAGACACCAGGTGCACCACCAACCCCACCCTTTCCAACCACAGCAAAGAAGATATGAGCAACCCCAAGTCTATGTTGGAGAGAACGACAGGGCCAATGCTCATCAGTATGGAGCTGGTATTCAGGCACCACCTGTGCAAAACAACAACTTTGAAGTGAAAGCATCATTGCTGAATATGGTCCAGAACTCAAAGTTCCATGGGTTAGCAATGGAAGATCCCTTGGAACACTTGGACCAGTTTGATAAGGTGTGTGATCTGACCAAGATAAATGGAGTTTCAGAAGACAGCTTTAAGCTAAGACTATTCCCATTCAGTCTTGGTGATAAAGCTCATCAATGGGAGAAGAATCTTCCAAGAGGCTCCATTCAAACCTGGGAGCAATGCAAACAAGCCTTCTTATCTAAGTTCTTCTCCACCTCAAGAACTGCAAAACTGAGGAACCAAATCTCTAGCTTCACTCAGCACAGCAATGAAAGTTTTGGTGAAGCATATGAGAGATTCAGGAGCTACACAAACCAATGCCCACACCATGGGTTTAGTGAGGCTTCTCTTCTCAGCACACTGTATAGGGGAGCTCTTCCCAAGATTAGAAACCAGCTGGATACTGCTTCCAATGGGAACTTTCTGGGTAAAGAGATACATGCTGCTTTAGAGCTAGTAGAGAACTTAGCATTGAGCAATGACACTTATGGTGAAGACTATGACAGATCAAATAGGTCTGAAGGTTCAAGCTCAGAACAGAGGCTCACCAGAGAAGTTAAGGAGTTGAGGAGTGAATTGGACAAGCTGAAATTCACCACTCAGAAGCCAATACATTATGTTGGAGAGTATGAGGAACCTTCTCAAATCTTTGAGAACATAAGTGAAGAAGGTCTTACCCAAGAGGAGCTCAACTACATTGGGAATCAGAGGTTCCAAAGATATCAGTATGGTAATGCCAATCCAAACCTCTCTTACAGGAACACCAATGTAGCTAACCCACAAGACCAGGTCTATCCCAATTCTCAAGCTCCAAAGAACTTTGTTCCCAAGCACAACTTTCAAGGGTCATTCCAACCCAAGAATCAATTTGGTCAGAATCAGAGTTTTGGTCAGCAACAGCAACCATTTCAGGGCACTGGTTACACTTCACAGCAACCAAAGGCACCACCAGGGTTTGGTCCACCACAGTTCCAACAGCAGGCGCCGGTTCAACAACAGTTTCAGCCACCAATGGTTCAACAGCAACCACAGATGGGTACAGATATGGTTGGTATTCTGCAACAACTACTTCAGGGTCAACAGACTATGCAGCAGGAAATCAAGGAACTGAAGCAAAACCAGGCATCAAGCTCAAGGAACCAAGGTCACCTACCTGGAAAACCAGAACCCAACCCCAAGGAATATGCCAAGGCCATAACACTGAGGAGTGGCAAGGAGTTACCTGGTATTGAGAACAACAATGTGATCATTGAGGACAATGATCAACCTGAGGGGGAGGCAGCCTTAAAGGATGATCAAGTTGCTGAGAAACCAAGGACAGAAAAAGGTAAAGAGGTAGCAAAGGAACCAGAACCAGAGAAGAAGTATGTGCCACCACCTCCATACCAACCCAAGCTCCCATTTCCAGGGAGATTTAAGAAGCAACTAGTGAACAAGGCAAGAGCTGTATTTGAGAAGGCACTCAAAGAGACACCACTCACAATGCCTCTCATTGATGCATTCTTAATGATGCCAAAGATGGGGAAGTTCTTGAAGGATGCAATTCTGAACAAGACAAAAGAGCTTCAAGGCATGGTAGTACTAAGTCATGAATGCAGTGCTATCATTCAGAAGAAGTCCATTCCAAGGAAGTTAACTGATCCAGGGAGCTTCACACTCCCTTGTGCCATTGGACCTCTTCTATTCTCTGGATGTCTTTGTGATTTAGGAGCATCAGTCAGCTTGATGCCATTCTCCATAGCACAGAAGCTGGGCTTTAGAGTTTTCAAACCTTCAAAGATTTCTCTTATCCTTGCAGATAGATCAGTTAGATTGCCTGTTGGTATGTTGGAAGATCTACCTGTCAAGATAGGTGGTTTTGAGGTTCCAACAGATTTTGTTGTGCTGGAGATGGATGAAGAGCCAGTAGATCCTCTTATCTTGGGCAGACCATTCTTAGCCACTGCAGGAGCTATTATTGATGTGAGAGGTGGGATAATAGAGCTTCAACTTGGGTCTGAAAAGCTCAAGTTTGATGTGAATGAGATGATGAAGAAGCCCACCATTGAAGGTCAATGTTTCTATGTAGAGACAATGGATCAGTTGGCTGATGAGTTGCTTGAGGAGCTGAACACTGAGGATCCTCTTCAAGCTACTCTAACTCAAGAACAAGGAGATAATGGGCTCTTGGCTGAAGCAAGTGAAGGGTATAAGCTGTATCTGGACAATGCAAGAGAGCTGGGTCCTGAGACAAGGTTTGTGGAGCTGGAACAGAATGGCACTGAGGTTTTGGCAATCCAAGAATCAGTCACCAGCCAAAGCAGCTTGGACCAGGACTGGAATGAGGCTGATGCACCCTCTGTTGAGCTCAAACCTCTACCAACAGGGCTCAGGTATGCTTTCTTAGGACTAAACTCCACATATCCTGTCATCATCAATGATAGCCTATTAGAGGACCAAGAGAGTGCATTGCTGAATGAAATAAGAAAGTTCAGGAGAGCCATAGGGTATTCTTTGGCTGATATTAGAGGGATCTCTCCTGACATCTGCACCCATAGGATCCACCTAGAGGACCAATCTATGTCCTCTATTGAGCACCAACGTAGACTTAACCCCAACCTTAGGGAAGTGGTTAAGAAGGAGATACTAAAGCTTCTTGAGGCAGGGATAATTTACCCAATCTCTGACTCCAGATGGGTGTCTCCTGTTCATGTTGTACCCAAGAAAGGTGGGATCACAGTGGTGAAAAACGATAAGGATGAACTCATAGCTCAAAGAACAATAACTGGCCATCGCATGTGCATTGACTATAGGAAATTGAATTCTGCTTCTAGAAAAGATCATTTTCCTTTACCATTCATTGATCAAATGCTTGAAAGGTTAGCTAATCATCCTTATTTTTGTTTTCTCGATGGGTACTCTGGATTTTTCCAAATTCCCATAGATCCAAGAGATCAAGAGAAAACAACATTCACATGCCCTTATGGCACTTACGCTTATAGGAGAATGCCTTTCGGTTTATGTAATGCACCGGCCACTTTTCAAAGATGTATGATGCACATTTTCTCTGACATTATTGAAGAGAAAGTTGAGGTGTTCATGGATGACTTTAGTGTCTATGGCTCCTCCTTCTCGGATTGTCTCTCTAATTTGACACAGGTGTTGGAGAGATGTGAGCAACACAACTTGGTGCTGAACTGGGAGAAGTGTCATTTCATGGTGCAAGAAGGGATAGTTCTTGGGCACAAGATCTCTGAAAAGGGCATTGAGGTTGATAAGGCAAAGGTGGAGGTTATGGTGAATCTGCAAACCCCCACTTCAGTTAAAGAGATAAGGAGCTTCCTGGGTCATGCAGGGTTTTATAGAAGATTCATAAAGGACTTCTCAAGGATTGCCAGGCCCTTAACAAGACTGTTGTGCAAGGAGGTGGATTTCATTTTTGATGCTGAATGTGAAGAAGCCTTTAAGTTGATCAAGGAGGCATTGGTTAGTGCACCAATAGTTCAGGCACCAGACTGGTCCCTACCTTTTGAGGTCATGACAGATGCTTCTGACTTTGCTGTTGGAGCAGTACTTGGACAAAAGAAAGACAAGAAGTTGCATGTGATCTACTATGCCAGTAGAACACTTGACTCTGCCCAAGAGAAGTATGCTACAACTGAAAAGGAAATGCTGGCAATAGTTTTTGCCTTTGATAAGTTCAGAAGCTACCTGGTGGGATCAAAGGTCATTGTGTATACTGATCATGCAGCCCTCAGGTACTTGATGACCAAGAAAGATGCCAAACCAAGGCTGTTGAGATGGGTTCTATTGCTCCAAGAGTTTGATATGGAGGTGCTTGATAAAAAGGGGATTGAGAATGGTGCTGCAGACCATCTCTCAAGGCTGAGGATTGAAGAAAAAGTCCCCATAGATGATGCTTTGCCTGAAGAGTCTCTGATGGTGCTCCATTCCTACTTGGAGTTTGAGGAAGTAGAAAGCATTCAAGAAAGGAGGATGCCTTGGTTTGCAGATATAGTGAACTATCTTGCATGTGGGGTGGAGCCTCCTGAATTGGATGCTTACAAGAGGAAAATGTTCTTCAGAGATGTCTAGAGATACTATTGGGATGAGCCCTACCTCTATGTTCTGAACAAGGATCAGCTTTACAGAAGGTGTCTTGCTGAAGAGGAGATGCAACCTGTGTTGCAAGAATGTCATGGTTCTGCCTTTGGAGGTCACATGGGGGCATTCAAAACTGTGGCAAAGGTTCTTCAAAGTGGGTTTTGGTGGCCTACAATGTTCAAAGATGCCCAGTTGGTGGTTTCAGCATGTGATGCCTGTCAGAGGCATGGGAACATATCTAAGAGAAGTGAGATGCCTAAAAACCCCATTCTAGAGGTTGAGATCTTTGATTGCTGGGGGATTGACTTTATGGGACCTTTCATTTCATCCTATGGAAATCAATACATACTTGTTGCTGTGGACTATGTGTCCAAATGGGTTGAGGCCATTGCTTCCCCTACCAATGATTCCAAGGTTGTAGTGAGGCTGTTCAAGAACATCATCTTCCCAAGGTTTGGAGTTCCAAGGGTTGTCATCTCTGATGGAGGATCCCATTTTGTGAACAAGACTCTGGAAGGTCTATTGAGAAAGCATGGAGTTAAACACAAGATAGCTACTCCATATCATCCTCAAACTAGTGGCCAGGTTGAATTATCCAATAGACAGATCAAGGCCATTCTTGAGAGGACTGTTAGCTCAAGCAGAAAAGATTGGAGCAAAAAGCTAGATGATGCATTATGGGCTTACAGGACTGCCTTCAAAACTCCAATTGGAACATCACCATTCAGTTTGCTATATGGGAAGAGCTGCCACCTTCCTATTGAGTTGGAGTACAAAGCTATGTGGGCTGTGAAGTTTATAAACTTTGATATCAAGACAGCTCAAGAGAAAAGGATCATGCAACTCCATGAAACTTGAGGAGATTAGGCTTGAGGCTTTTGAAAGCTCAAAGATCTATAAGGAGAAACCAAGGTTCTGCATGATCAAAAGATTCTGAAGAGAGAGTTCAAGCATGGTGATTTGGTCTTGCTTTACAACTCCAGACTTAAGTTGTTTCCAGGAAAGCTTAAGTCTAGGTGGTCTGGACCTTTCAAAGTTCTTGAAGTAAGGCCTTATGGTGCCATTGTCTTAGAAGGGAGGAATGGTCAGGAATTTGTGGTGAATGGACAGAGAATCAAGCATTACTTAGTTTCACAAGGGAAGGAGGAAGCTACATCAGTTTCCCTTCTTGATCCACCAGCCTGCTAATCAGGTTACCAAAGTCAAACTTAGAGACATTAAACAAAGTGCTCTTGGGAGACACCCCAAGCTTACCCTTTGTAAATATGCTTTTGATCTTTTGATTCTTTTCTTTTTATGTTTTAGGATGTTTTGATGGGTCTGTTGAGTGTTCACAGGTGTCAGGTGTGAGTCTGAATCTTTGGAAAGTGAATGCAGAATGAAAAGAGATGAAGGAATGGAGACAAGCTTGTCCTCGGCCTTTGACATGGGGGCCAGCCACGGTCAAAACCAAGGCGTGGCAAGTCTCTTTGTGCTGCCACGGGGAGATAATCACGGTCTCAAGGCCAGACCGTGGCAAAGGAGGCATGTGTTCGGTGAATGCCACGGTGGGAATGACACGAGACACACCAAGGCCGAGGCAAGAACAAAAGGGGACCAGGCAACATTCGGACCATGCCACGACTTGGTTGCCACGGGAAGAAGCTTAGGCCGTGGCAAAATGAAGGTGAAACGTCCAATGCTCGGGGTTTGCCACTAGGGGTTGCCACGGGATAAAGGCCTGACCGTGGCAAAGTTTGCCAAGGTTCGGTGTTTGCCACGGTCTACAAGACACGGTCTGGAGGCTTGACCGTGGCAAAGTTTTTGAGGGTTTGACCGAGGAATGAGCACGGCCACGCGGGGTTTGCCACGGCCTGAAGACACGACCAAGTCGAGACCGCGGCAAAGATACAGCATCCTCGAGTGATAGACACGGGCATGTGACACGGTCAAAGAGGCGCGATCCAAAATTTGAATTCCAGTTGACCGTACGGACGTTGACCGGTCAACAGACGCGCCAGGCCAGCTGTTCCCCACCACTCTTTCTTCTTCATCGCGAGTTTGCTCTCTCTTCTCCATTCTTGAACTCTAAACTTTCATATCTCTCTCGTTGCTGCATCAAATTGAGTGATTCCAACTGCATTGAACTCGTATTCCTGTCTAGTTTCTTGTTGCACATCCGTTTTACACTCGAAACTTGAAGATTCCAAGGTATTTAATCTGTTAAAACTCACCTTTTCCATACCTTAGAGTACTGTTCATGAACAGAGAAAAACAAATGGAATCGATTTTAATGGGTTTCTTGATACCTTGGAATCATTTTGTGAATGTTGTGCAAGTAGAATGGATAGGGATTTCATGAATCTTGCTTGAGAATGACCTGTTCTTGGAATTTTTGAGAAATTTTCTTGAAAATCATCATGTGAATCGATATTTTTTAGAAATTGTGTTTCAAGCTGAACCCTTTATGTGCATTGCTTCTTGCCAATTCTCTGAGTTTAATGAGTTTTTAATCAGCTTGAAATACCTTCTTTTAAAGAAAAATCGATTGGTGCTGCTCATGAACTTGGTGAATTTTTTTTTAAAAAAACTTTTGTTGTTCTCTTGCTTTGGTGCTTACAATGGTTTGAGAAAATGCAGGATGGGAGGAACAAAAAGACAAGCAGCCATGGAGAAATCTAAAAAAGAGAAATCAGAGGAGCAGATTTTGCCTTTTGGGCACAAAGTTTTCGAGAAACAGAAACGGAGGAGAAAGCCAAAGGATTCAGCTGAAAAGAAAACAAAGAAGATTGCTGCACCAAAGAAAACAAAGGCCTCCACTTCAAAAACTTCTGGTACAGAGCTGGCACTGGTTGAGGTCGTTCACAGAGCAGGAAAAGAGGTGGTTGTGGCTGAGGATGAAGAAGGAACAGAAAGTGACCCTGAAACAGCATTGAAGCGGGCCAAGAAAGCAAAGCAAGGTTCTGAGGACAGAGAGCCAACTTTTGATGACTACTTTGACATGTTCAGAAGTGCAAAAGTGCAGCAAACCAAGTTCCCTGATATGGAACTGCTGAGGAAGATGGGTATTCTTGAAGAGGTTCAGCTCATTTTCAACAACATGGGGTTTGGTGGATTCTTTGAGATGAAAGATGTGGCTCATGATGGTGTTACACAAGAATTTCTTGCATCCCTTCAAGTTTGTGGATATGGCCCTAGAGATGCAAGAATCAAAGAGGGCAATGGTCTTGGGCACATAGAGTTCAAAATAGATGGTGCACAACACCATGTAAGCTTCAAAGAACTTGATGAGATCTTTGCTTTTACAAGACCTGCACAAGAAGAGACAGTGAAGTTCACATACCCTGATCACATGATTACTGACTTGTGGGATACAATTGCTTTTGGGAGCTTCAGAGGAGGAAGATGCAAGAGTTCATGGATAAGAAACCCAGCAATCCGCTATGCTCACAAGGCGCTTTGCCAAATGTTCTTTACCAAGCACAATGATGGAGTGGTGCATCTAGCCGACATGGAGCTATTGGGTATGGGTCTTCATCCTCTCATCAGTCACTTGAAGAGCAAGAGAGAGTTTCGCCTTCCACATTACATCCCTTCTAGCGGTGCATTCTTGGCACGCCAAATGCTGATTTACAAGGACATTGCTTGGAGCGAGGGTAAAAGAAAGAAGCTCACTAAGCTACACAATGGATGGCTAGTGACAAGGATTCTGAAAGCAAGAGGTTTTGTCTTTGATAATGTTGCAGTCAGGCCTGGGTTGATTGATGAAGTTACCCTCACCAAGGTTGGGTTTCTAAAAGAGAGCAATGGTGAACACTTCTTGTACACCTTCAAGCTTTGGCAAGATGAAAAAGTTCATGTTCTGTTGCCAAACCCAGCCATCACCACTCTCACAGAAAGGCACAATGTCTCCTTTATTGTCCTCAAGGATCAGCTCTACAACTCAGCCATTCACCCTCCAATTCCCAAATGTAAGAAGCCAATTAATTCTAAGGGTAAAGAGCCAGCTGAAGAGGAAGACACAACTAGGACCCCTGGTTGTGAGCATGAGGAGCCAAGAGATTTTGAAAGAAGGATGGGAGCAGGAAGGTATCACTTTGATCCTTACTTTTGGGGTGAGCCTGACTATCACACAAGGAAGCTGTATTCCAGAGTTAACACCCTTCAGAAATGGTGCAAATGGCAAGACAAAACGATCCACAAGCTGGTTGACTGTGTTAGGCAGCTTAAGAAGAAGGTTAAAAAGCTCACAGCTCCAGCCACCTCACCCAAACGAGATACAAGCGAAGAGGTGGGAGAAAGCACAGCTGCCAATGACCTTGCGCTACCACCAGGAAAAGAAGATTGGGTGAATCCGGCCACAGCGTTCCAACCAGACTCACCTGAGAGCAGCCCACCCAGATATTCCACCCCATCATGTTCAACCTCCAATCCATCCCATTACTTGGGATCAGACCTCAGCGATTGAGGTAAACACTCAAAACCTTGTAAATAGCATGTAGACTTTCTTTTTCTTTTGCATTTTGCCTGTTTGCTTTGGTTTCACTTCTTTCTCATACTTTTATAACACAAGGGACTGTGTTCTTTAAGTGTGGGGGAGGAGTTTCATCCTTTACTAATCATGTTTTCTCTTCTCTTATTTTACACTTTGAGTCTTGAGTCACATTTTAGTTGCATATTCATGTAGTCTCATCTAAGTGCATATAAAAACCAAAAAAATGATCATGTAGTTGCATTCTCATTTTTTAGGATTGAGTCTAGATTGCATTTGCATATAGGTTGCATCTTGCAGGGAGTAATGATAGGTTTTCTAGAGAGTATATCACTTTGAGAACTTGAATTGAATATGCTTGTGAATCTTTTTCTGTGCTTGCAAAGTCTGAAATGATTTGAATCTGAGAAGCAAGTTTGAATTGAACTCAACTCTAATTAAGTGGGAACCTTGAACCTGACTTGAAAATATCTTGTGATGCATTGTTTGAAAAAGCTTGTGGATACCAATATACATACTTGAGCTAGAACCATTGTTTTTACCACTCTTTTCCTTAGCTCAAGTAGCTGAATCCACATCATGGATCAGTTCCCATACCTTGAACCCATCCTTCTTTCAAGCCAATGTTTGTGTGTGAATTGAAAGGCCACCTTGGATCAAACTTAGCAGAAAGTGTTAGGTTTAGAGCGACAAGGGCAGGTCTCATTGAGTGCTGTGTTCCAACATCAAGGAACTGAGAGTTTTGGCGAGGAATAAGTGTGGGGGAAAAGACCTTTTGGTGAGTGGAAAAAGGTGAGATGAGTGGGAAAGAGAGAGGGAAAATAGCTAGGGGAATGAAAGAAAAAAAAAAAGAAATCAGTCTTGGTGTTTTGAGAAAGTGAGCTCTGGTTTGTTGAAAAGAAAGAGTCTAGCCTCTAAGTAAAAAAAAAAAAAGGGAAGAAAAGAAGCCAAAAGGCTCAAATGTTTTGTTAAGAAAGAAAGAAGAGGCTAGAAGTTGTAAAAGAAAAAGAGCTGTGTAAAGTTTGAGTTCCAAGACTTGAGAGGAAATGTGAAAAGTAAATCCCCTAGTGAGAGGAAAATGAGAGTGAAAAGTGAGGATTTTTGAGCAAGTGAGGAAGCTTTGAGTAGAGGGTGGGGTGTGATGAGTCTTTGCCCTTGTATGCATAGGTTGCTTTTTACCTTTAGCATTCTGCCAAAGTTTGATCATTCATAGAGAGATCCCTTTGCTGCATTTAACCCACTTGAACACTGATGAGATCATTTTAATCTCATAGCCTCTCCCTAGCCAAGCCAGCTTGTTTAAACATTGCATCATGAGGTTCACCTGATAAAAGCTTAATAAATGTGGAAGAGTTGAGAGAGAGAAGAACTTGTGGAGATTCCTTGCTGAGTTGACATATATCTGAGTATGACTTTGCATTGCATAATTGAGCATGAACTTGAATTCTCATTGTGATCACTTCTCTCAAAAAGAAAATGTGAACTCCCATTGCATACAACCTCTTTCTCTCATTTGCTCTTTTTGCTTGAGGACAAGCAAAGGACAAGTGTAGGGGAGTTGATATGTTCATAATTTGCATCATTTAGGTTGCATAAATCATTCCAAATCATGTTTTATTTCATGCATTTTAGGTCCTTAGGGTTTGTTTTAGAACTTAGGAGATGCATTAGGTCCCAATGAGTCTTTGCATGTTTTGAGTGTCTATCAGGTGAATATGGAGCTGAAAAGATGAATCCAGGAGGTGGAATGGTGAGCAAAGAGTGAAAAAGTGGAAAAATTAGGTCTTGGGAGATTTTCGGCCATTCTCGCTGGCCAGGAAGGTTTCACCGGCCATTTTCATGTACCGCGGGAAGCTTTACCGGCCATTTCCATGTACCGCGAACGAAGTGTATCGGCCAAAATCTCCGGGTTTGAACGAGTCTCAGAAATCGCCTGTCCGGGGAGCCTTCCGGTCCGATTCAGACGGCCGGTCCTTCATAGAAGTTGGAGAGCATTGGAGCACGGTCTCATAGCAAGTGGAATCGTGGAATTCGGACGCGTGAGCAGAGAGATAAGCTAGTCGGAAGGAACCCCTGTCTCGCAGGTATTCCGGACCGAGCAGATCAGTCTTGAAGGATGCGAAGGACGGTGCACTTCCAGGCCGATTCAGTTTCCGGGGCCTTCATGAGAATCAGAGAGATTTGAGTCTTCTTTCTAGAACATCCGAGATCAGTCAATTCGGAGCTTTGAGCAGAAAGATACGGTCTCCGGAATGGACACATGTCTAGGCGCCTCCCTCTGGTCGTGTAAATGCGCTTCAAAGATGTGCCCTCCAGGAAACCTTACACTTCCCAAGCACTGAAACTTCCTTCATCAAAGTTGGAGATAAATGAGTCCTCTGTCTTCTGCAACCGTAATTACTCAATTCGGACAGGTCTCCAGGAAGTTACACTCTCCGGAATGCGAGATTGTCCAGACAGCCCAGGATGACTAAGTTAAACATGCCGCGATTTCAATGCCACGGTCCACACTTGGCCGTGGCAACTTTTGTGCACCCTCGGCCAATGACACGATATAAATGCCACGGTGTGAGGCTTGACCGTGGCAAACACACACTTGGCTGAGAGGAACTTAGCAACCGTTCGGCGATTGACACGGCCTAAATGCCACGGTGTGAGGCTTGGCCGTGGCAACATCTTGCAACCTTCGGCGATTAGCACGAGCTTAATGCCACGGTCTGGGACTTGACCGTGGCAAATGAACAAGTGGCTGGAGATAACTTCTACACAGTTTCGACTTTTGACACGATCTCAATGCCATGGCCTGAGACTTGGCCGTGGCAAGCATATACTTGGCTGGGAAGGACTTCACATACATGCGGGTTTTGGCACGGTCTGAATGCCACGGTCTGGGGGCTTGACCGTGGCAACCTTTACACATCTTCGGCGTTTGACACGGTTAACTTGCCACGAGTCCCAGATGAAGCTTGATCAGACCGTGGCATCAAAAGGAACCAAGAACACAAGTAAAGACTTTGACACGGTCAGGAATGCCACGGTCACACCAAGGATGCACCAGACCGTGGCAAACCCTTCTTTGCCCATCAAGGCCGGGTCAGTACCCGGTTTGTTCCGGGTTGACCCGGTTCGCCCAAGCCTCCTTTATAAGGTTTTTAGACCTAATTTGTAGGGAGGACTTAATCTACTTTTAGTCTTTTTTCCCCCTTTTGTGAAAAAACCACTTAATACATTTTGTTTTAGAGAGTTTAAATCGATTTGCAGTTTCTTTCCATCTTGTTCATCATTTCTATTCATCAAAATCAACTTCTAATCATGATTAACAACACATCTTGCAAAGGATCTAGTGTGTTGATCATGATTAGTGAGTAGTTACCTTAATGAGGTTCTAGATGTGTAGGTTAGGGTGCTAAAGTGTTAGATTAGGAGTGTTTAGGGCTAGATTCATTAGTTCATTTCTCTAAACAACTATTCTCTATGCTAGATCCTTGATAATCACTTGAGATCTAGATTCTGGGAATTTCATGCACCAAAAGTGTTTGATGAAATTCCTGAAAGAGTTGTGTTAGAGGTTTAAGTAATTTTTCATCATGGGAATGATTTGTTAAATGCTTGAATGATCATTGAGAACTGTTTATTAATGCATATTGATTCATATTTCACAAATGGGAATTTGGTTTGAAAATGGATTAGTATAGGGGTTAATACCTTCATGAGAGGATTAACATAGATTAGAGTTCTTAATCACTTGAATCATGTCTCATCATTGTCATTAGCATTCCTAGTTTAACACCAAAGCACCCTAACCATCTATCATGTCTAGAATCTCATACCTCCATCATATCTTATTCACACCATTTGTCATTGTCATTAGTCTTTAATCCTGTTTATGTTTATAGTTGTCTCTAGATTAATCAAGACCCACTCTTGTTTGCTTGAATTAAGAACTTGATCATATAGCTTAGTGTCTAACACCACATCTGGATTGATAAACCTCTTTGTGCTACATTGACAAGGGGATTGATAGCCCTGAGACCCTAAAAAGTCTTGTCTATCAGTTAGATTTGAAACGAGTTCATTTAATAAACTGCTTTAACGACTTTAACGGTGCATATAACCGTTGTATCTGTTTGTGTCTGTGATTTCTGCTTATAAATTCTCGGTGACCACGAATTATTGTTTCATTCCAGACCCTAGAAGATGTCCACCCTGATAAACTTCAACTCTCTCCCTTCCGATATTCTGTGGGATATCCTCTTAAAAATCACATCTCATTCCTACGGTGCGCTCTATAAAGCAAGGGTTTTTTTCCAAAAATCTAAATGAGATTTCTAATGAAGAGGGTTTTTTAAGAATCGTTGATCTAATAACCTTGAACATTCTATGAGTCTGGGATCAACATGGGAGGGTTGACGCATTCTTTAGGCGCTGTTTGGAGTGTAGAAATCCTACATCGCAATTCCTACGAGGCGTTTCTCTAATCTTCTATGAAGACAGCATCCAAGCAGGGTTTGATTTAATAAAGGTGTCATCAAATGGAGGATGCCTCATGGCTACTTACTCCATGGTTATGTTCTCTTTAACCATGGATGGCAGCTATGATGTATTCAACCACATTCGTAGTCTACTTCCAGCAGAGGCAACGAAGATGAGGAAGACTATGCAGCACATCAACATGTCTCCGTGTACTTATAAGAAGCCGGACGAGTTTCCCGTACCAGTCTTCCATGTTTTTGCTAAGGCACAATCAAAGAGTTGTGCTTGTATGAATCTGCCAAACCAGCACTGGATGAATGATGAAAACCTTGTCGACTCATATGGTGACAAACTTTGCAGTCCTTGCTTCTGGAAGTTGGAATGTGCCATATTCTGGAAAACAATTCCTGGATTTGCAAATGAATGGCCGCGTTGAAATTAGTTGACTCCATTTTTTATGTTTTGTGTTTACTTACATGTTTAATTGACATTAGTAGACTTATGTAGTAGACTTTGTTTGTAGACTCATATTTATTGTAAGCAACATATTTATGAGTTCTACTTAACTTTTTCTGTAGACACTATCAGTAGTCCATATTCAATAATATTTCACAGGATTCAGTGTTACGTAGAAAGTTATAAATACAAACATGTTAATTACTTAGTAGTCTTCAGTACAAATACAATTACAACTTAGTAGACTTCATTCGTAGGCTTCAGTCGTAGACTTCAGTATAAATACAATATCCTAAACGAAATTACAACATATTTGGCATTTTAATTATACAATAGGTGGCCAAAAAACTTCCACACCTATCATCTACCAATTGCTAAAATGACCTGCAATCACATTGAAGGTCATTTATGTAAGTAGCCCAAAAGTTGCCATAAAAATCAAAGTTAGTTTTAAATACGGATACCCTAAATTTTTCTATCATAGAGATCCAGCCCGATTGCATCTAGCTTATCATGGCCCCTAGCACCTATTTCGTCAAAGATCTCTGCAGCCATTTTTCCCTGATTTGTCGCATTTTTTTATCACAAAGTTGTGGAGGAAATGGCAAATCCAAAGCATGACACTTGATGTACTTCAGGCAGTAGACTCCGCAATCACCACTCTGGTAGTTTTGAGGTATCTCCATACCTGGTACTCGCGAATGTGTGAAAGGCGTGTAGGGGAATCTCCACTTGTCTTGGGTGCACATGTCTGAAGAAGGTAGAGTATCATAACAGCCAGAGGTTCCACAGCTTCGTCAATTTGGTCGTCAGATGCATGTTTGGTTCCCGCATGACTATCCCATATCGTGATATGCCTTGTCACAAATGAAACTTCGATAGCTACCCAATGGTCCCCCGTGATGTGCAACATTGAGTACAAATGGTCGACTTCATAGGCCCACGTCTTTTTAGTCTGGCAGTAGATAGGTAATTCGCCTGTGTAGTACGAATACGCTCCAGGTGGTAGAAGTTTGCCAGAACCATCTTTATTCGGCTCAGAGTTTTTGAAGTCATTGTAGTCACGCCTCCAAACCGTAGCAAACATGGAGTTGAGGAAGCAATTCCAGTCGGATACAAACCACTCCGGATGCTTGGATAATCGCAGCCTGAGTAAGTTAATATAAGCTTCCATGTGCTGCACATTGATGAAAATAAGACATGAGTGAAGTCTGCATACGAAGTCTACTACAGAAGTCTACATATTATGTCTACGTATGAAGTCTATCTATGAAGTCTACTATGAAATAGTAAAACACTAACCATATCAGCTAGCCATTTCGTCGGTGTCCGGAGAATGTAATACCAGTCGATCGAAGATTTTTTTGGACGTCTTGGATAGGCACTGTATAAGTGAAAAAGTCAGACAGGAAAATAATAATATGATGAAATCTACTTACATAAGTATAGAAGTCTACTTACGGGTTTGCTTTCACAAAGTTCATTAGAGTAGTATGCTTTGCCTTAACACTGGTTTGATCGAAAGGATCATATCCACGGACACGGCCGGAGTGAGATGCCGACGTTAGAATGATCGCCTTTGCGGTGCTATTTCCTAAGAAAGGACTCTTCTGTGTCGCAGTCAGCTGTCGGTTTCTGGCACTCGTTGCTCGGGCAACTATCTGAGTCGCTGCTCTTGCTTTGGCATTTTTAGCTAGTGCAACTGCGTCGAAGTCAACATCACACGTCTTCGGGTCAACTTCATAAAAGCTAGGCTCAGGGCCTCTTCTTCCTTCAAGGCAGCCTTCTTTCCTTTTGCATCCCCGGGGGCATTAACAATCTCACTCGCACCAACGTTGACATTATCTTTCATCGGAGCATCTTCTTTCTCTGAATTACTCTGCAATTTATTGTCACAAACAGGCATGAATATACAAATAACACCACCATTGTTATAATTCAGTAACATGTTTCATCATAATCTGGAAATTGGAAACACAATTTTTTAAAACATAAGTAAATAATCTCACACGGTACATAGCATTATTAAACATGTTCGAATTCAAATGATATTAGTATTAAGTGTTCCTATCTTTGCGTGATCTTGTTTGCATGAAATGTTTTCGTGTAGGCGGAGGTTTTTTGGTACTAACCCCTTCATGCTTCTTGGATCCAGTGACCTGCTGCTGGGTTGGCTCTACATTGTCCTTAACCTTTTCATCAGTGTGCTTTGCCGACCCTGTAGTCAACTCCTCTACCGCGCGCTCTACAGATTCAACCTTGTCGGTGAGAAGTTTGATCTGCTTTTCACAGCTACCAAGACCATTCAGCATCTTGGTTGAAAAGCTTTTGAAGCATTGGTCTAAGTGCGCTTTCATAATAGCGACAACTCTGACCCCTTCATCACCAATAAAAGAGGCGGCAGAGGCAGAGGCTGTGCAGGTTCTCTTGCGGCTTGATTCATCTGAGGGAAGGCTCCTCTTTCCTGCTTCTGCCTTGACGATGTGTGCACCCAGAACACATTCCAAAGGCCAGTGGTTTTTTGAAAACTTGAATTGGGGGTCATGGATTGCATTGACAATCTTGACAATATCAGGATCCTGTTGCTCATCATCCCAAACTGGAAACATATCCGCCAAGTCCTTAGCCACGCAACATTGTATGCAAGCCTGGAAAAACACAATCAGTAAATGAATTACTATATAATAATCTTCGGATGAAGTTTACCACTGAAGTCTACAACTGAAGTCTTCTTCTAACAAGATTTTATATAGAAGTCTACACATGAAGTCTACTCCTGAAGTCTACTTTGTAAATTAATTACTATATAGAAGTCTACTACGGAACAAGACTTCTAAATGAGAATGACTAATAGCTGTTTTAGCATGTTGGCTTTGGCGTTCTTTCGTCCTCTTGATCCTTTGTAAGCCAGCAGAAGAGGTGTAGGATCATTTGGCAATGGTTCGCCAAATTCAGCAGCAAAATCCGACAGAGCATAGTACACCCACACTTGAAGAGCTTGCTCAAATCCTTCTATATGAATGTTTTTGCTGAGATCTTTCTCCTTAACAGACTTGATCAGATGCTGAAAAGCAATTCTTCCCCATGGGAACTCCTTAAAACCTTCGAGATCTATAACTAGTCTGGCATGGTTGACATTTGTGGATAAGCCTGGTCTCGTTGCCCCTATGAAACCAGCATAGATCCCAAGATATCCCAAACGCAGCCTATCATCCCGAGACAATGATGAGCAATTGGAACAGGCTTCAATAATTTCGATAGTGCTTGGGCCCAACTCGACATCGACCCCCATTAGCTCCCAAAATGCCTGCATCTCATCGGAAAGCTCAAGATCAGCTAGAGCCAAGTTATCCACGAACCCGCAGTTGAGTCCGGTGATCTCCTCAAACTCATGCAATGAAAACCGAACTGGAGTGGTACCAATCAGGCTCCATATCTCGTACCTCTGCTTGCAAACTATCTGAAAGGTCAGCATGTGGTGCACCAGCCTAGAAGCCCAACCAAAATCCAAGTCGTGGAACTTTAAGAAAACACCCAACGATGACTCGTAAATCTCTTCCCATTCATCCTCTTGTAGAGCTGACCGTAGTGCAGGTACCAGCCTATAATCATCAGCATAATAGCCGATGCTTTTATCCGGAGCTGGCTCACCGCCTTTGGTGTACAGTCTTCTAGGGAATTCAGAGGCCACCATTATCTAACACAGATTTCTGCATCAACGGTAACAAAGCTCTAATGAGAAAACTAGTTATAACTAACGGTTTGAAACTATACACGAATGAAGTCTACTTTTTCAAATTGAAGTCTACTTTTTGATAACATGAAGTCTACTTTTATAAATGAAGTCTGCTTTTACAAAATGAAGTCTACTTTTACAAAATGAAGTCTACTTTTGCAACATGAAGTCTACTTTTGCAACATGAAGTCTACTTTTGCAACATGAAGTCTACTTTTACAAAATGAAGTCTACGTTTGCAAAATGAAATCTACTTTTTGCAAAATGAAGTCTACTTTTGCAAAAGGAAGTCTACTTTCACATTCTAAGTACAATCCGAGTCGAGAAGTCTACTGAAGCCAACCGAAGCAATCAAAACATCAAAAACACAGTATATGAAGTCTTCGGAAGCCACATGAAGCAATCAAAACATCATAAATACTGCATATGAAGTCTACTGAAGCCAACCGAAGCAATCAATACATGATAAATACTGTATATGAAGTCTACTAAAACCAATCATCCAAATGGAATCTACAAAGTTAATAGTGTTTACAGCCGTGATTAGATAAAGCCGGCGTCGAGAAAATGCAACCAGATCTGAAAAAAAAAACCTATGTACTCAAACCCGACAGACAAAATTACAGGAAGATAGAAGAAATCAAGGAATAGCTAAGTATATATCTTCGGAAGGACATCTACTAACCGTTTTGAGGCAGGAAATGACGTTAACCCCCAGCGGCGAAAGCAGACCTGCCAAAAAAAAAAACCTTAATTTCAGATATGGACACTGGTGGTTACAAAAACGGAAAGGTGATGAATACGGAGGAGTAAGGAAGCATGGGGGTGAGGTTGGAAGAAGAAAACTTGCCTGAACGGGTTTATCGGCGGCGGTTCTGTAAGTCGGCAGCGCCGGAGAAGAGAAACAGAAATCGCCTTCGACTTTTTTTTTTAAAACAGGAACTTTCGACCTTTTTTTTACGGGATCTGTAAAATTCATTTATATAGTCTGGTAATTCCGTTCGATTCGGGTAAGTTTTTTCGGTTAGGGTTAGTAATTTTACGGGGACTAGGTAAATTTACCCGGTTACGGGCAGTTTTTCTTGGTTAGGGGAAGTTATTCCCGGCCGGTTTAATTTCGGTTTAAATTTCAGTTAGGTTAATTTATTCGGTTTAGCAGACTTCAATATAGAAGTCTACAAATTTTAAAACCTAAATAATAGATTTTCTTCTACTTAATTTAAAAACATAAATTTCCATTTATCAATATGAAAAAATAATTTATTCACATTTGGGTTACAATTACAGAATTTATGAATATAATTTTGATACCAAAATAATTTTTTCTAAATTTTAAAATTAAATTTCCAGATTTAATTACTTAGTAGACTTCATTTCGATAAACGAAGTCTACTATTATACTTCATTTCGACAAACGAAGTCTACTATTAGACTTCATTTCGATGAACGAAGTCTACTATTAGACTTCTTTCTCTCTTTAGTAGACTTCGTCAGGGTGTAAACGGTAATTAGGACATCCGTTTTTTGTTTACTCATACAGGATTAAATGGTCTTTTCACTACCCCTTTAGGTTATTTCTGTCAAATTTTTTTTCAGGGGTCTACTTTTGTATTCAAAGTCAAGTTTTAGGTTATTTTTAGCAAAAATCCCATAAAACATAGGAAGTATAATTTACCGACAAAATACAAAGTTGGTGAAACTTTAGCCTTAGCCAAAAAATTAGACAACCAAAAAGCCGGCAGATACAGTAATATCCTCATAAATATGTGCCCCAATGATGTGGGTACAGTGGACAACTACAAATTTTATCCGTTTAGCTGCAAGTACACAGTAAACGCAGTAATACTTAGGAATTAAATCCACAAGAATCAGTTTGTTGAGGATTTCTAACTGATGCTAAAAATAATTTTAGACCTAATCAGATAAAGGAGGTTTTGTGTGTCATTATTCTACTAAACTAAGTGAGCAATAAAGGTAAAAGAAAGAGGTTTTAAAGCAATAGATAAAAAATGCTGGGTATTAGGGTTTATTTCTAGAGTTCATGATCTATAAAAGAAATTTAGATAAGAATGTTCTATTATTCTGGAACTAGAATAGACACATGTAAAATTAGCCAACTGTCGTCACCCTAATCATCTAATCACTTAAACTCGACTAGTAGCTTTCATCTCTTGCCGCGAGAGAGATCATGCAATAACTAAACAGAATTCATCTCGGCTCACGTCCCCTCCGTAGGTAGCTTTCGTCTCCTACGACGGTTACATCCATAAGATCCAGATCAGGCAATCTAATACATCACTGTCGTGGCTCTGATTAAACCTTAGATCAGATGATATGTGATCAAGCCAGCATACAACATTAGGATCGGGATGAATGAGAGAATCATTTAAAAAAGAAATCTTTAATCTAAAAAACCCTAGATGTTTTCGATCATAAGGTCTCTTTTGATTGTATTTTTACCCAACAAGGTAACTACTCAGACATAGCTTAGCTTAACTTCATCATTAGTTTTGAAATAAAAAAGCAGGTAAGTAAAAAGATAAATGTTAAAGAAAAGCTTCTCTTATTGGATACAGAGTTTGCGAGAAAGCCTTCTACAAAAGCATAGAAGTAAAACCTAAAACTTAAAAATGAAGTGCTTAATCTAAAGCATGAAAAAGACTTAGTTGTAAAAACCCTAAAGATAATGTATTATAGTCTCACCTCCTCTCGAGGCATCTAAGGTTTGTAGAATAAGTGCAGGGAATAACTTGGGCCTTGAGTTGGGCTTCTGATACTCGGAAATGAGTCCACCGCAGGCGAGAAAGGCTGAGCCGTGGTGCAGGATGCCTTGGCCATGGGTGAGAGCTACTTCACCTTCCGGACTGTGTTGATTCGCTTTCAGTACATTGATGATATCTGGAAATCTAATTGTTGGATTGCTTCCATTACAATTGCATTGGAAAGCTAGTTTTCTCCTCTATAATATCTCCAAATTTGGGGATTATCAGACGGTGAGAAGTTCATCATTGGTTGTCAAACTTCTGGCAGCTTGAATTTATCCAAAATATACTTTTGCTCTCAAATGCACTCCAAAACATAAAAATCACTTATAAAACATTAAAAACAGAGTTAAAACATCTGCATAAGACATTAAAAGTGATATATAAAAATGGTAAAAATCCAGTGTTTTCACCTACCATCGAGAAGCAAACATAGATGTAAGAGTACATAAGCGCAGAAATCACAAATGAACTAAAAGCTCAAGATTCTAGAAACTAAAAACCATAGACAACGTGTGCCTCGAAAAAGCCTTCGAAGAAAGTTTTAAACCAAACACAACCAGAAATAGCCGATGCAGAAACAAACGCTAGTTTAAAAATAGAACAAAGCACACATTCTACACGATAATGATTGGAGACAAAGCACTTGAGTTGAAACATAGACTCAAGGAAAAAACTTTGTATGCCGACTAGGGATAAGCCAAAGAGGACTACCAATTCTTGCACATAGACACTCGAAAACCAGCATCAACCACCTATAGACAAAAGACCAGCCACCTCCTCGCTAGACTGGGCACATAAATGTGTATTTGTTTTATATTTGATGTTAATAAAAAATTATTTGAAAGGTTTTATCACTTGAGATTATACAAATTACATAATCATGATTTTTTTACTAATAGTTAAACCAAACCATTTATGTTAGTGTTTGGTCTACATAAGTTTTTTATTCAATTCAAATTTTACAAAAATATGTAAGAACCGATTACTCCATATACAGCGCAGATGAGAATTTTATAAAATATCACATGATAACATCTGTCTTGGAACAGCAAAACATCAACATTTTTTTATTATTTCAGGAGCATGTGGTTTGTGATAAAGCACTACAAGAAAATGGCTTATTGATAGCACTGTTGGATAGCGTAATTATCATAACTGTTATGAAAATCGGTAAACGGAAGCGGACAAAGCTGTAATAGCAGAAAAATAATGTTACATTAAAAAAATATAAGCGGGAAGCTGAATTAACACTTTGGCTCGCATAAAACATCTAAACCCACCAACACTTAGCCAAAAAAAGAGTGTTGTAAACTAAAATAAACATTAATAAAAACATAAAACAAAAATTAAAAAGAACACATCGTCTAGGGTTTTCAACAGTGATTTCTCTTTGTCCGATTCGAGTTCACGGCTCGGTCACAAAGCGACTAACTCGATCTATACCTCCACGAATTACTCCGGTCTCTACGATCTGCTCTTCATCGGCTGAACCAGAAGAATCTCGACCGTTTGCATCCATATCTTTGGTCGAATCCTGGATTAAAAAGTAACACTGATTCTGAATCTTAGAAACCTAAAATTAAGTTTGTCTTTCTGCTTGATTTCACTATCAAATATGCTAGATTTTTTCATTATTATGACACGAGGGTTAGGAGTCAAAACTGAAGAGGTGTCGAGAGGGTGGAGACGAAAGATACAACATACTCCTGCCCGACTTTGTCAAGAAATCGGTCTCACAGGTGATTATAACTGATTTAGAGGGTTGTAATTGAATATCTGGGTTTAGATTTCCTTTGCATGTAGAACTTTTTTTCTTCCTGAGCTACTTTATAACTTTGGGTCCATTTGTGTTTATTGTCTGCTTGCATAAGGAGCACTGGTTAGATTAGTGCTGTTTTCGTTTGCGTAATATACATATGTTTCAGGGTGTTGTTGATGTTTCAACAACGCTTGTGATTGACTAGTTCTGCTAACGATTTCATAAAGATTAGACCAGATAATGCTGGACAAGGCGTGGGTTTACCTTTGCAGGTATAAAGTTCAAATATAGCTAATCACTTATAGAGTATGGGGTTTGTAGTTTACATTATTAATTTTGATTTCTTTTTAATGGAAATGGACTTTCAGAGCTGATCCAGCATACGAGATAGGTGCAACTAATTTCGTAAATGCAGTTGCTTCTGCATTATGAGGTGTTGATATGATAGTGTGTCCTTGTGTTGACTGTCGGAATGTAGACCGACACTCAACTGGTGATGTAATCGATCATCTGGTGACAAAAAGAATGGAAGAGGCTTACAAGCGTAGAAGTGACTGGTATCATCACGGTGAAGGTACAGCAAATTCAGAAGATGATACTATAAAGGGTAGAGAGTGGAACGAAGAGATTTTAGGGTTATTTCAGGCTGCAGAGTACTTAGACGAAGAGTTAGCTAAAAGATCTGAATTAGTTGATGTTGCTGAGGGATTAGACAACAAAGAGGATGAGTTTCTGGCAAGGCTAGCTGATGCTGAAACCCCTTTGTATCCTACATGCGAAAACCACAGTAAGATATCCGCTACTGTCTCTCTGTTCAGGCTTAAGACTCAAAATGGATGGTCGGATAAGAGTTTCAACGACCTGCTTGAGACACTACCCAAGATGTTGCCCGAAGACAATGTCCTTCACACATCCTTGTATGATGTCAAGAAATTTTTTAAGTCATTCAACATGGGATACCAGAAGATACACGCTTGTGTTAATGATTGCTGCCTTTTTACTAAAAAGTTCAAGAAGCTAGACAGTTGTCCCAAGTGCAAAGCATCACGATGGAAGACCAATGCGCACACTGGTGAACCAAAGGTTGGTGTCCCACAGAAAGTATTGAGATACTTTCCCATTATTCCGCGTCTGAAAAGGATGTTTAGGTCAGAGGCAACAGCAAGAGAATTACGGTGGCATAGTACTAATAAGAACAGTGATGGAAAGCTTCGTCATCCGGTTGATTCAGTAACATGGGAGCATATGGACGCCAAATTCCCTTCATTTGCCGCTGAGGAAAGGAACATTAGGCTTGGACTATCAACTGATGGCTTTAATCCATTCAACATGAAGAATACAAGGTACAGCAGTTGGCCTGCTCTTTTGGTTAATTATAATATGGCTCCTAATCTATGCATGGCGAAGGAGAACATAATGCTTTCTTTGTTGATTCCTGGTCCGCAACAACCAGGAAATAGTATAGATGTATACTTAGAACCGCTGATAGATGATCTGAACCAGCTTTGGGAGAAGGGCGTGCTTACTTACGATGCACTAAGTGGTACCACTTTTACTTTGAAGGCGATGCTTCTTTGGACCATTAGTGACCTACCAGCTTACGGGAATCTCGCAGGGTGCAAAGTGAAAGGTAAGATGGATTGTCCTTTGTGTGGAAAACACACCGACAGTATGTGGTTGTCTAATAGTAGAAAGCATGTCTACATGGGTCATAGGAAATGGCTGTCACCTACACATCAACACCGTGGGAAGAAGGCATGGTTTGATGGTAAAAATGAGCACGGGAGGAATGGTCGGATACTAACTGGTCATAACATTTACACCCTTCTAAGGAATTACAAAAACAACTTTGGGAAAATGAAAGAGGATAGTAGGAAACGGAAACGAACTTTAGTACCCGTTGAAGAGTGTAATTCTGATAGTGATGAAATCGACAGTGAGTCTGAAGATGAGGAAGAAGTCGTAATAGATGAGGAAGAGCTATCAAGGTGGAAGAAACGGTCGATTTTTTTCAATCTTCCGTACTGGGAGGTAATAATTCAATTTTTACACTTTTGCGTTCAATATTATATGGTTCTCTAATTGCTCAAAGGGTTAACGTTTTCTAAATGATAGGAAATACCGGTAAGACATAACTTAGATGTGATGCATATGGAGAGAAATGTAGCCGCGAGCATAGTTTCAACACTGCTACATTGTCGAAAATCAAAGGACGGCCTCAATGCACGTAAAGATCTTCAAGTACTTGGGATCAGGAAGGATTTGCACCCTAGACCACAAGGAAAGAGAACCTATCTGCCTGCAGCACCGTGGTCGTTGTCCAAAGAAGAAAAGAAAATATTCTGCAGTCGGCTACATGAATTCAAAGGACCAGATGGGTATTGCTCCAACATTTCGAGGTGCGTATCTGTAGATAACCCTAACATCATGGGAATGAAGTCTCATGACTATCACGTCTTGATGCAACAACTTCTGCCAGTTGCATTACGAGGTCTGCTACCTAAAGGACCTTGAGTTGCTATTATACGCTTATGTGCTTTCGTTAACAAGCTGTGTCAACGAGTTATAGATAGAGAGCAGATTGCAGTAATGGAGATTGAAATAGTGGAGACTCTTTGTATGTTTGAGCGGTTTTTTCCACCCAGCTTCTTCGATATAATGGTGCATTTGTGTCTCCATCTAGGAAGAGAAGCCAGACTGGGTGGACCAGTCCACTTCAGATGGATGTATCCATTTGAGAGGCAAGTATTGTAGTCCTGTTTGTTATTCGAATTTGTTAGTGTCTTGTTTATCTTATTTAACTTATTTGTTTTGACTACAATTCTTATTTTACAGGCACATGAAAATATTGAAGGATTACGTAAGAAATCCTGCAAGACCAGAGGGCTGCATAGCTGAGTCTTACCTATCGAAGGAATGTATGCAGTTCTGCAATCTGTTTTTGAAGAAAACCACCAGTGTGGAGGACAAAACTGAACGTAATGTTGAGTACGAAAGTAGAACCATACTTGAAGGTCGGCCAATATCCGCAGCTAAGACTATTACTCTCACTAGACAAGAAAATAGCCCATTTGGCTGTCCTTCAAAATACTGCATTGTCGAACCATATGTTGAGTAAGCCAGTACAGTTTTCCTTTTCATTTTTTAAATTACCGTCTATAAAACTAGTTAAACTAATTTATTCAAAAATTTGCAAGCATGCATTTGCAATCTCTTTAGGATAGTAATGGAAGGTGTAGGCGTGATGCTACTTTCATGTGGAATATGCACACTAAGAATTTTGCTGATTGGTTGAAAAAACTGGCGAGTTGTTGTGTATATACCCTAAAATATAGTCAACTGTAGTATATTGTATCTGACTCGTTGTTTATTTTCATTGCTAGATACGTATTGATTCTGAAGCCCATGACGAAACTCTCAAATGGTTAGCCTTTGGATCGCGCTGTACTGCACGTTTTTACACCGGATATGTTATCAATGGGCTGCGGTTCCACACAATCTCTGTTGACAGGCAAAGTCAGAATAGTGATGTTTTCTATGAGGCAACGGCGATGTGCAGAGCAAGTGCTCGTGATACTGCTCAAGTAGCAGACCTTGTTTCCTACTACGGAAGAGTTGTCGACATAATTTTGTTAGATTACAATGTTTTCTATATACCAATTTTCAGATGCCAGTGGGCTGTCAGAGGGAATGGGGTTAAGGTTGAAGATGGCTTCACACTAGTAAACCTGAATCATAGCCAAGTATCATTTGCGCGAGATCCTTTCATACTAGCATCTCTAGCGAAATAGGTTTTTTACTCGAGGGATCTTGAGTCTTCGAGCTGGTATGTTGTCCTGAGATGCCCCACAAGAAGCTATAAAGAAGAGGAATGTGACGACGGACATGCAGATGTTGGACCTTTACCCACTGATGTTGATATGGACTTAGAAGATACAGACAATGATGCTCCAATTGCAAGAAGTGATTGTGAAGGGATTTATGTCTAGCTAATGCTATTTCTTTAGAAAAAATATAGATTATCAGTCTGCCTGGTTGAGTCTTCATTACTTTTGAATTATGTCAATTACAGAGTTACATGGATTGGATGGTGTTTTCAGGTAATTCATTATGGGTCAGAAGAAGAGAGGTGTAAAAAGGAAGAAACCAGTGAATGAGGTTGAGTTTATTCGTACCATATATCCCTAACCAACCACGGTGACGCAGACTCAGACTGACGGTTGTGACACACCGGATGATCATCTACAACAGCCAGATGATGTTCAGAACGAACTGAACAATCTACATACAACGATGAAATTCAGAGCCCCGACGTAAACATGAACACTGAAGATCAGACTATGAATGAAGGAGCACACAAAGTACCTGAGGTAGACACTACTGTGCCAGAATCACCACTCCATACGCTTGACTCGGAAGGCCCTCCTACTGTCCCTCAGCAGAAAAGGCATAGAGGACCGACGAAGATGAAGGACATAGCAAGAGATCCAAATAGCCGTATAAGGATTGATTTCACATACATGGGAGAACCGTGTGGACCAGGATCGGTAAAGCTGTCTTCATATTTAGGTCCTTTGGTTCGTGAACATGTGCCTGTCTTAATTGAGGATTGGAGGAAGATAGGTGAGGAGTTGAGGACCGTCCTTTGGAAATCTGTACAGGTATTCATATGTATAATAATAGCAATAATGGTTATATTAATATGTGACTTGTGATTCAATATACAAGGTAATTATTGTAATTGAAAAACAGACAAGGTTCGAATTAGATGAAGAGTTCCAGAAGGTTGCCGTTTTTAAGCAGATGGGCTGTATTTGGAGGGCATCCAAATCGAGATTAGTTGGACAGATAAGGAGGAAGTGTAAGAACATTTCGGACAGGTTGAAGCTGCGAACGAAAAATATTCCACCCGCAGAGTGGCGTAAATTTGTGAAGTTGAAAACCAGTCATGCGTTTAAGGTAACTCACAGCACTCACCTTTTCGTTTTATATACGTTTAACTCATATATGTTTACAGCTTGTCAGTGACAAATACAAAGAAAGAAGACAAAAGCAGATTCCGCATACTTGTAGCAGGAAGGGAATGGTCCGACTAGCTGAGGAGATGGTAATTCTTATTTCTGTTTTTCAGCGATGTCCTTTTTTATCTTTTTTACAGCAATGTCCTCTTTTAAAAACGAACTTTCATGTGTTACAGAAACAACAAAGCTCACAGCCTTCGGAAGTGACGAGAGTGAAGGTATGGGTCAAGTCAAGAACAAAGAAGGATAGCACAGCAGTCAATACAAATGCAGCTGAAAAGATTGTAAGCTTCTTTATTGTAAATAGATATATTTTCCGTGTGGTTGCATGAGTATACTAAAATTTTTAACGTAACAACATTTTAATACAACCAGAAAAAGGCCGCCGAGTTAGTAGAGTCCGATGCTCCTTCTTCACAAACGTCAAATCCAAAAGAAGATATACTATCACAGGTTTTAGGACCTGACAATCCGGGGAGACTCCGAGCTATGGGTAGAGGGATGAGCCAGACAAAATTTGCTTGTTACCAAATGAAGAATAAGTATATGGAGGACATGCAAAAAAATCAGTTCAGATTGATGAAGCAGGTGCAGGACTTACAGGAGCAACTGTCAATGATGCAGACTCAGGTTAGTGCTCCAAAAAAATCAGTTCAACTACATACATACTCGTTCTGCTGTATATATGAATTGGTAATAGTATATATTATGTTTCAGAAAGCGGAGGTTGAAGTAGGAGAGAATTCTGCAGCAAGAGTAAGTGTTAACTAAACCCTTACTATTGTATTTGAGTTATTACGACGGCGTCTATAACTACATATGGTATATGTTTGTGAATACAGAGTGTGAACAAAAGACTACAAGCAAAATGCTTGTTGTTTGACTGGACAGGTACGGATGACAAAGTCGCAGAAGGGCGTATACTATCAGCTGAACCGGAGGACTTTGTCAATAATATACCACTAGGTCCTAATTCATACAAAGTTCTTGTGGAAACAGTAACAAAACCAGAGGCTTTTCTGTGGAGACCTGCACGAAATATGTTAACTATTGAGGAAGCAGCTGGAGAAATGATTGCTTGGCCTCAAAATTTTGCTGTTGTTTACGGAGACAGTTCTGAGTTAGAAGATCTTCCACCACTGGTAAGCATCGAATCCACATGAAATTCCTTCATTTGGTTTTGTTTGTACTTGCATCTCATTTTTTAAGTTATGTAAACCAGAGTCCCAGCTCGAGTTCTCGCAACCTCTGCAAGTTACTTAATTGGGCAAGTAATGACGAAGAAGTTGTGGCCGAAGGACGATGGCAGTCTCGTGAACCGAAGGCTTTAGTTAATGGACTTCCACTCGGACCAAATGCTGTGAAAGTATTTGTAGATGTTGTGAAGGAACCAAATACCTTTCTGTGGCGGCCGACAACAGAACTACTAGATCTTGAGGATTCGCTGAATAAATTTGTAGTGTGGCCGGTGAATAGGGTTGTCTTTGAAACAACGCCGGATTCTACACATCCATTTGAGAAATCTGCAACAACACCACCAGCCCCTATGAAGAAATCTCAATCTCTTTCGGAGTCTCCACCATCTGAAACTCGGGTACTATGATTTCCTTTTGTGATGATAAATGTTTGGCTATCACCTCAATATGTTTCATATATGTTAATATATGCAAATTGTACCAGCAGCAGCAATTCATAGTAGAGAAACTTGGCAAAGAAAACCAGAAGTGCATGCTAATGGATGTTACCGGACAGAAACGTGTGGTAGCTGAAGGAAGGTGGACTTCGAACAATCAACTCCAAACTGTCCATTTTGTTCTACTTGGTCCAAATGCAGTTAGAGTATGGGTTGACGTTGTTAAAATCAAAGATGCAAAGGTTTGGAGAAGTTCATCCGAGATTGAGTGTATGGAAGACGCGCTGGGAACATCAATTGCTTGGCCAGAGGATAAAGTCATCATCATCTGAAGATACGTAAGATTCCTTTGACATTTTCGCTTGAATTTGTTGTCAATGGATTATGACTGTTTTAGTATTTATCGTCTGTTGTTTGGTCGTGTGTGTACTGTACTATGTCACTCTCGATTAGTTTACTGAATTGAACACTATGTAATGAATTTTTCATATTGGAGTTTGTATTTTCTGTTATTGAACTCCCTTGGAATGACACAACCTGGAACAGGAATACAGAACCGAAATATAGAAATTTCGAATTGCAAAAAAAAAACCGTTATTGCATTTTCTATAGCAAAAAAATAAAGATACAACAGATCATAACAAAGCTAGAAAAAAAATGGCACCACAATATAGACGACAACAATAAAAAAGAGCTGCAAAAAAAAAACAGCATGCGATTTGAACTACGAAAAAGAATTTAACAAGTTCACAAAAATGCTGTTTTAAATAAATGAATGGCAATATATCATAGCTACTATTAATATTTAAACAGCGCAAACATGAGCTACCAATAGTCTGAAAACAGCATAACAAATACGCTATATTATATGTCCATATTATAGCATCTCTCAAACACGCTACTTGTGTGGGTACCCTATTATAGCTCCGGCGGTCACAGCGTTCATGAAAACACTATCAAAACCTTAATTTAGCATTAATCATGAGCTAATAATGTTAGTTTTTCTTGTAGTGAAGACACCAATACAAAACATCTTTGTTGTAGAGTTTTGTCTTGTGAGAACTGATGACTCTATTACAATGTGTGCAATTTCCAAATTGACATCATAATTACTATCGCTTTGGTGATCAATACAAGTGATTTGTGTATTATGTTCTACTAAAAGATATCCTCTCAAAACAGTCATTTAGATCCCAACATATGGAAGAATGTATTCCTGTAATACATGTGATTCTTTCTACAACCTCGTCAAGGTACTGAGTTGGAACTCTTATGACAATCTCTTGAGGATTTTTTTTTGAATAACTAAGAGGTTCTGGGCCAAATCCCGTACATTCCCTCAAGTCCAGGACCAGAGTATGTTATATGGTCTCGTTCGAAAAGCCACTCAAATCAACCAGTTGAGCTATGGGCTCTTAGTCATCTTGAGGATTTAAGGGTCAATATCAATTTATATTCTGCCATGGCTAGATCATAACTAAGCTGAAGGTCAGACTCATCTCGTCTTTCTTTTGCCCTCTTTGAACTGAAATTGCAGAAGTTATTGTACCTACAATTTTAGAGAGCAGATCACTAAAATACAGATTTGAAAAACAAGAAAAAAATCCTCCAGAATTTCAAAAGTATTATTTGCAAATTGTCTTTCAAACATAAAGTAATATATATCTTGAGAAGTACATGTTCTCTAACCCCTTTTGCTACCTGAATCTTATCAAAGGGACGGAATTTTTAAACCATAAGAAGCTATTTTGGTGTATGCGGAAGATGATCTGAATCCATTTGGCTTTCTATCCATCCAGACAGAGATTAAGGATCCTACGCAATCACTGCAGAGCTCGAGCCTAAGGATTACAACACGTGGAAAACAACGGTGGAGCTGAAGCTTCACATCGTTGTAGACTTGTAGCTAAAATCATCATAGAAGAACAATTTTTCATCAGTTCTCCGAAAACAAACTCTACAAACAAAAATGTATTGTATTTGTTTCTTTATCTCAAGCCTGCTTCTCAATCAAAGATTGTTGATGTTCATTTTTGTACATTTCTCCTATAAAGTGTAAGATTTTGGAGTTGGAAAACAGATGTGTTCCTGTTATAGATAATGTACGACAGTTCTGCTTACACATACCATTTTTATAAAATTTTGGCTATAACCAATTGGTTTAATCAAGATTGGTCCAAAATCTCATATCTGTATAAGAAAAGAAAAGAGTTATATAAATGAACTATATTACAAACCACGTTTTATTATGAAGATCAGATACCAAACCAAGATACAAAAGAATGGTTTAATAAATAAAATTTGAAGCAAGACAAATAATAAGTTATCTCATCGCATCATCAGAACAAACTCGTCGTAGCTGAGAACTCCATCACCATTCTGATCAAATCCCCGAATCATGACCTTACATGCATCAACCGTACATGACTCTCCGAGTCGACTCAGCGTCCTCTGTAAACTCGCCGCCGTGATAAACTCTTCCCCCTCCATCACATACATCCCAAACGCCTCCTTCAGCTCCCTCCGCCTCTCCTCGTCACTACCGTCTTCTCCTTCCATCAGCTTCATAAACTCCGCAAAATCCATTAACCCGTCTCCGTCGACGTCCGAGATCTTCACGACCTCCTCCGCCTCGCTTAACGACAACGCGCCGCCCAAGAGGCTAACGCAGCTCTGCAACTCCGTACAAGAGATTTTCCCGTCCGAGTTCGCATCTATATAGTCAAACACGGTTCTTAGCTCGTCGACATTCAACGAGCTGGTGCTGGTGCTGCTTCTTCTTGCTTCTTCGTCTTCAAGTTTTCCTGACGGTTGTGATTTTCTCGAGAAATATTTCTTGTACAGTCTTGACAAGGGAGATTTCTGGATGTCAACGAGAGTCATTTCTTGATTTGAATTTAATAAATCTTGAAGCTCTGAAATTAATTGTTCGATACAAATTCTTCCAAAGATGGTGGTTTATATATAAACATATGTCAATGCGTGTAAGTGGGGAGATTCTTGATTGTTCGACGGTTAAAACACGGGTTTGAATAATTGGGAAAATATTTAAAGACAGAGGCGGTTGCGCGGTGGTGGCCGGGAAGTTTCCTCCGCAATGAAGTCAAGTTGAGGACGACTAGGGCTATTTTCGTAATAACTATTATTGGAGCTTTTATTACGTATTGTGATGACAATGGACGACTAGTGTAAGCAAACCTTGGCCTTGACTTTGACGATGTTGTGTTGTGTGGACATGAGGTTTTATTCTAAAATGCTTTGGTTAATTAAGCTGTTGACTTTACGTTTCCAGTGTTGTGTTGACACGTGGTTTGATTATTTTGTTAGTTAAGTTGTTGATTTAGGCTTTGATTATTTGATTCTCTCCCTATTGAGTCACAGCCACTTGACATTTTTATAAAATTAATGAATATTTTACTTTTATTTACACAATTTTTTGCTTTATAATTTATATCCTAAGACTAATATTTTTTGTGATGGCAACAAAAATTTATTCTTCAAAAGTATATAAAATAAAAATAAAAATAAAAATCTAAAATCTAAAAACTCACTGAATATTGAATTCAGCACCATATATGATTCAGTTGACAAAAATACTTTTTGTGATGCCAACAAAAATACATAAATAATACTTAGAAATAAATTATATGCGATTTTAACCATAAATTAAACTACTTGATATCTTTATAAATTAAACCACAAATATTATTTATTCTTAAAAATTAAAAAAAAAAATCGAAGAACCACTGAATATTGAATTTAGCACCATAATGATTCAGTTGACAAAACTATAACAGTTAAAATATGCTTCCACTTGCTAACAGAAAAAAACATAACGAATCATTCACCATATAATTTGAAATTCATTACTAAATTTAATGACAACAATAGTTTGCCCATTTAATATATCAACGCATTTTTTACAGAATGTTTTATACGTATAAGTCGACATTAATTACAGCTAAAATAGGTCGACCTTAGTTTTGCATGTATATATAAAGGTAGATGTTTACTTTGTTGAGTATTTGACTAAAATTAGCTTTCCACTTTCGTCTTCACCTTCACCTTTTATCTATTCTTCTCAATATTCGTATTAATGTTACTTTTTTTTGTCGCCAATTTGTTCATTCCATAAAATAAAAGAGCCTTACAAGTTACAACAGCCGTTTAATTACATGATTTTGCAATGATATCCTAGCTCTCTTTGCTAAGTCATCAGCATCTCTATTAGCTGTACGATTAACCTTCCTAAATGTAAAATCACATTGAGTAGTGTAAAAACGTCGCCCATGGTAGATGTTGGCCTTCATGTGAGTTGATCAGACTCTGGGTTTGTTGAAGAGGTACATAAAGACCTTGCAAGTCACCACATATTATAACTCCTTTGTACCCAAGTCTTCGAAGGTTAATTACTGCCAGTCTGAGAGCTTCAGCTTCTGCTTCTATAGATGACTGTGTTGGTCCGCAAATTATACGTCCACCACCATTGTTATATAAGATCCATTCTATGCCTGCCTTCTGATGTGAAGAAATCCAGGATGCATATCATTTCTTTGCTTCAAAAAAAAAATGTTACTTTAATCTTGGGTACATTGTTTTCTCCTATTTTTGGTTTGTTCCAATAGTATTAAAGAATTTTTTTTTAGTATAGTTTCGTCTCCTCAGCATCTCTCGGGGAATAAGAACGATTGAAGAAGAGCAAGGAAGAAGTTGATTACTAGGTTCATCAAAGTTGATGAGATGAATTTTTTTTTCAATTTTAAATAGAATTTAATTTGTGTATAATTATATTACTCTACTTCAATATAAACAGTTACATTTAAATGATATATATATATATATAAACAGTTGCATTTAAATGATGTGGCAATTTTTTGTATTTCAATGGTATATTATTGTTCATTTTTCTATGTGTTGAATTTGAATTTTGTGAATATTATCAGAATTATTATTTTATTATATAGTGATGTTGCATATCTCTTTGTATTTCAGTAGTATATTAGTTTTCCTTTTACTAGAACACACAAATTGGTTCTTTTTTTTTTTTTTACACAATAGCGAAAAAGGCTATGCCACTTATCCAAAATATTGTGTGTAAAATCTATTGTGAGGTTATAATAGCAAGCCTTATACAAAGATAGGTAAATGAAATTTTCATTTATGTTATTTTTTTTAATTTTAGCGATGACTCCTATTTTTCTCTTAACATGATTCTTCTGATTTTTTTTTGTTTCCAAAGATTAACTTATGCAGACTAAATTTAATTTCTTCACAAATAGAACTTGCAAAAGTACATATGGTTACCAAGATTTTTATTAGGAAACAAAAGAGATTGTTTTGATCGATGGGACATGTTAGAAATAGAAACCTCGATCCTATATATTAAATGAGAATGTAGTTTAATGAAATAATTCTAGGTGTTTTAATTTTATTGGTTTAAAAAATCGCCCTTGCTAACATCAATGATAACGTTTATTCTCCGTCAAATGTGACATGGCAAGGGCGCTAGCTCTGCGCAATTTCATTGGTCCAGAAATGCTGATGTGTAATTTCTCTGCAAGTTTCCCTGTTTTAAAATAATTTAACCGAGAAAATCATAAATGAATAAACACGCGGATCTTTATACCCAACCCGGCTCAATTAAGTGTATTTTAAAAATATGCTATGGCCCAAGACTTCATACAGGCCCAAATATCCACTTTTTGAATATTTTACCACCATTTATCGTATATATAAGATCTTCCGATATTAAATTCAATTTAATCAGTAAGATTATATATCCATATTTACCGCTCATCTATGACAATTCATTCAATTTGAATCATTGAATTAAAAAGCAATTCCGGAACTATAGCTACTTCTTCTAATCACAATACGAATATTTCTTGTACAGAATTTCATTCTATATTTAATTACCAAATATCCCTCCAAATTAATATTAATAGTTTAGGGTTTCTTCTGCTCAATTGTTTTCCATATATGCAGCATCATACCAAAATGCTGAAACGATATTATTCTCTTCTCAAAATGTCTATAGTACGCCTATATGGAGCTCCCATTGTTCCTTTTGCTAAATTAGATCGTACTACCATTCAGCAAGTTAGGGCTAAGATATGTTACATCTGGAAAGTATTTAACAAACATTCACGTATTAGAATCGAAATGATTTTATTGGATGATGAGGTGTGTCATTCATATATTTATTTTTTATGCCGTCTTGATTTTATCTTTGAATTACATAGTGATAAAAATTTCTCTAGAACAGGGATCAAGGATTCATGCTGCCACCGATGAAGAATTGTTCGAAAAGCACAAGGGCCTTCTTATTGAAAGGAAAACTCTTTCTATTACTTGCTTCTTATTGAAAGAGTACCACAGTGTTTTTAGGGCTACTTTTTTGCCATTTAAGATTTATTTCTGCAGGACAACCGTTGCGTATGGAATCTATCGTTGTCTGTCTTATGCGCTTTGTCCGTATTCAAGAGTTCAAACGTGAGTTCTCAATATCTTATAGTCCACACAGTTGTCTGTAACTGTTAACAAGTTAAGCGGTATCTTATAATTTGATTGTGTTTTTTTTAGGTGTTATTTCAATATCAAACTCTTTCAACTCCACTGAAATTATGTTTGATTCTGACATTAAGATCGTCAAAGACTTCAATGATAAGTATGTTTTCTGTAATATATACACGTGTCAAATCTTTTTGCAGTATTGTATTCATAAATGAATTTCTTTTTTTTTTGTAGGTTGCCTAAAAACAACAAGGTAGTTGTTTACGCTGATCAGGCTTATTCGGATTTAACAATTACCGAGTGGGATTCTAGATCACATGTACTATGTCCTCAGTAATTGTATATATTAATATACGGCTTGGTTTAAAACAATTTTAAAGTTCTGCAAAATTTAGTGTTGTTTTCCAATTAACCATGCAAATAATCAGCTGAATAGTCACGGCATTTGTGAAGAAGAATGCAAGAAATCTATGATCAACAAGCGTCCTAGAAAGTAATTCCATTAGAGTTTTAAATTAAATATTTCTGCTACATGATGTTCTTGAAGATTTGTATTTCTGTTTCAATAAATTATTAATAAAGTTGTAATATTTTTCTTTATAATCCCATGTTCTTGAAAATACGAACCTAACAACAAAAAGTAGATTGTGAAACAACAAATATGTATACCGATTTGCAGAGCTATTAATATTTAATGTATATTTCTAAGTTTGGTAAATATTCCGTAAAGTAATTCAAATGGAAATTTATTCCGGATCAGTCATATTTCACAATATATTTGAAAAATGAAATATAAGTATTTTATTTAGCTATGTACGTCTGTATGAGATATCTCATATTGTATATGAAGTATCAGTTATAACAAGATAGCAAAATCGGGGTGACAGTAAAAATTTCGATTTAATGGCTATTTTCAGTTTATACATTTATTTCTAAATTCAAAGAAGATTTCATTTTAACCCCATAAAAGGAAGGTAGATTTGTTTTGAAATACTAAATAATTATAGACAACCGTAATTTGAATTAAAAATACGTAATCTTAGGAAACCAATAAATGTAAACAATATTTTTTATTGAGAAATAATTAAAGAGATTTTTTGGTGAATGTTTTCGAAATTCAAACAGTCATACACAGGTGAAGTTCAAAAATGGCTTCTGGAGATAGCTCATCTAACAAGGAGAACTCAGCCCCACTCTTGAAACGTTAGCACACATTTAATTCTTATGACTGTTTATATAACCATTAAATCTTAACTATTTCATGTCCAATCAGGTGGGAGACGTAGGAGTTCAAGTATTGGACAATCTTCTAATGAAACGCAAAGTGACATTGGAAAAAGTCAGTGCATTCAACATGACGATTCCCCACCCATTCAAAAATGTAAGTACAATTCCTGATACTCAACTTTTCCTATACATATTAACAAAATCCCTAATATTTAATACTTAATCATCTGGAAAATAATTATACTGATTACGTATCCTAATGTGTAGGCAGAATATTATGATGATGGAGATCCGCATTCGAATGTGGACACTGTGGAGCTTATTTTTGGTATGGAGAGCAGATAGGAAAATTCAGGAGACAATTGATACCCATATTCACGCTTTGCTGTAAGCAGGGCAAAATTGTCTTCCCTAAACTTAGAAATCCTCCGATGGAGTTAATAGAATTGTTATGCAAAGAGGATGCGTTGAGTAAACATTTTCATGAGTTCATTAGAGCATACAATATGATGTTCTCTTTCACGTCATTAGGCGGAAGAATAAACTACGCCATTAACAATGGTCGTGGTCTGTATGTCTTCAAAATGAATGTGGAGAATTATCATTAAACTGGTGATATGGTTCCAGACGTTGGCGAGATGCCCAAATTTTTGCAACTCTACATCCATGACACGTTATAGAATAGCTGCTTATGGGTACGTATTATATTAATTTCCCAATAATTTATTATCTCTAACTAAAGACATAATATGTGCATAATCTTTATTTTCTAAATCTACTTGTAATATTCTTAGGACTATGGGCGCTGAGACAGATAATTTTTAAGTTTACTGTTTTGAAAATATTGAAGAAGATGCTAGACAACATCAATCCATACGTCAAGGTATTTAGGCAAGCTAGAGATAGATATGAGGCTGATGGAGGGGTGATGTTCAAATTGAGGTTGATAGAAGGAAGATCTGATGATGAAAGAACTCATAATATTCCTACTACGGAGGAAGTTGCAGCTTTGATACCAGGTGACTTTATTTTGAATATGGAAACTAGAGACATCATTATTGAGTCCAGTACAGACGGAGGATTTCAAAGGATTAGTGAATTACATCCTGCATACCTTCCTCTGCAATATCCTTTATTGTTCCCATATGGAGAGGATGGTTTCCACTTGAAGATTCCAATTAGGTATGAAGAAACGTCGGCTAGGAAACGTAAATCTGTAAGAATGCGAGAGTTTTTTGCATTCCGGATTTGTGAGAGATGTAGTGAGGCCCCTACAATCAATCGATCAGGTAGACTATTTCAACAGTTTCTTGTGGATGCGTATACCATGAATGAATCCAGTAGACTACGTTATCTGTGGTTCAACCAAAAAAAAAAATTTGTTGTAATAACTATACAACTATAAAGAAGGCATCTGAAGCGGGTGCCAAAAATCTTAGTTCAGAAGGTCCAATAATTTATATGCCGGCGAGTTTTACCAATTGAACACGGTATATGAATCAGCACTACCTGGACGCTATGGCCATATGCAAATATTTTGGTTTTCCGGATATGTTCATTACATTTACATGCAATCCAAAATGGCTCGAGAGTACACAGTATCTCCAGAAATATAACCTAATAACAGAGGATATGTGAGACATTATGTGCCGTGTTTTTAAGATGAAGCTGGATAATCTGATGACTGATCTAACAAAGAAAAAAGGAGTTATTTTTGGTCCAACATCTGCCGGTACGTTTTATTGTTATAGTAATCCATTGATGAAATTATGTCATTTATTTTCATGAAACAATATTACCATGTTTTGACTTTACTATAATGTCTTTCAGCTATGTACACAATTGAGTTCCAGAAGAGGGGTTTGACACACACCCATATTTTATTAATCTTAAAAGATAAAAATAAATTACGAACTACTAATGATATTGACAAGTACATCAGCGCTGAGATTCCCAAGAAGACAACAGATCCAGACCTTTATACTATTGTTGGTGAAAATATGATGCATGGACCATGTAGAGCTGCTAAACCTGACAATGTTTGCATGGTGAACGAGAAGTGTTCAAAGATTTTTCCAAGACTTTTCAATGATGAAACTTTGGTGGATCCAAATGGTTTTCCATCATACCGACGTCGCATGGATAATAGGTTTTTCACCAAAAATGGTATAAATCTTGACAATGGATATGTTGTGCCATACAACAAGGATCTTATGCTACATTATCGTGCACATATAAATGTTGAATGGTGCATTCAAACGCGAGCTGTGAAATATCTTTTCAAATATATTCATAAGGATCCTGACTATGTCTTTGCGGCTTTAGACAAAGATGAGAATGAAGTTGTGGATGAAATTAAGAATTATTACAACTGTAGGTATATTTGTAATAATTATATCATGATATGGCCTATATGTTTATATATATTTTTGAGACGTTTTAAACACAATTTTTTTCCCTAAAAAGTAGATATGTCTCTGCTTGCGAATTGACGTGGAGAATTTTAGGTTTTCCAACTCATTATAGGAGTGTTTTGGTGGAAAAACTTTGCTTGCATCTCCCGAACCGTGAAGTTTATGTCCATGATGAAGACGAAGCTCTTGAGTCTATTCTGAAATGGGTTGGTGTCAGTGTTTCAATGTTTCTAGGTTGGTTTGAAACATGTAAAAAATATCCAGATGCGAGAAAGCTAACTTATGCAGAGCTACCAACACAATTTGTTTGGCATCTAAAAGATAGAGTGGAAACCCCAAAAATGAAGCTTTGCTATTGGAAGGATTGCTCATATCCATCCAAACGGCGACGAGACGTATTATCTGATAATGTTAATTAATACAGTCACAGGTCCAACATGTTATGATGATATTAAAACAGTTGACGGCGTTGTCTATAAAACTTTCAAAGAAGTGTGTGATGTGTTAGGATTGTTAGAAGATGACAAAGAATATATCGAAGGCATCAAAGAAACTAGCATGTGGGCTTTAGGATGGTATCTCAGGCCTTTTTCAATATAATATTGCTAGGTGATTGTTTAACACAACCTGGTGTAGTTGTGGAAGCAACGT
Organism: Eutrema salsugineum; assembly: GCF_000478725.1. Classification (NCBI taxonomy): domain Eukaryota; kingdom Viridiplantae; phylum Streptophyta; class Magnoliopsida; order Brassicales; family Brassicaceae; genus Eutrema; species Eutrema salsugineum. Next base: position 5,161,587 of record NW_006256852.1, on the reverse strand, counting down.
GGGAGTATTTGACGGATGAGATACTTTACAGACGTCGTCTTGAAAGTGGATATGAAGGTATGCAACAGTTGTAATTATTGAATACATGAAGCTTGCTCTACAAGTTACAATTATCAACTTGGTCATCATTTTTTAAATATTATTGTTTCAGGTTTGAATCTATCGACCGAGCAGATTAAAAATATTGCATTGCAAGAGATTCAGGATTTCTTAGAAAACAGAGGACGTTCACTAAAGAAATTGGACGTTATGCCAAAACCAGATAATTTCATAGAGTACAACGGCAACCGATTGATTGATGATGAACTCAATTACAATGCTGATGAGCAAAGAAAAGAGAATGAGAGTCTTCTTATCATGATAACAGATGAGCAAAAAGGTGTTTACCAAGAGATTTTGGATGCTGTTTTGAACAACAAATGTGGTGTTTTCTTTGTATATGGTTTTGGAGGTACTGGTAAAACATTTCTTTGGAGTTGCCTTTCAACCGCTATTCGATCTAGAGGTAAGATAGTAATCAACACTGCATCGAGTAAGATTGTTTCTCTGTTGTTAGAAGGTGGTAGAACAGCTCATTCGAGTTTTGGAATCCCAATAAATCTAGATGATTACACAATGCAATATGTCTCCTGGATCAGATCTTGCCAATTTGATGAAAATGGCTGACCTTAGTGTATGGGATGAGGCTCCGATGATGAGCAAGTATTGTTTCAAAAACTTAGATAGAAGTCTAAATGATATCATCAGATTACCTGTGAGAAAACCATTTGGTGGGAAGGTGGTTGTTTTTGGAGGTGATTTCTGACAGATACTTCCGGTAATTCCTCATGCTGGCCGATCAGAAACAGTTATTGGCAACAATCAATTCTTCAGAACTATGTGATGATTACAAATAATATGACATTGCTTGCTGGACTAAGTGATGTCGCTGCCGCTGAACTTAAGGCATTCTCTGAATGGATATTAGCTGTTGGTGATGGTAAAATCAGTACTGGATATTGACATTCCAGAAGATTTGTTGATCAAAGATCGTGGCGATCCAATGAAAACTATAGTTAAAGAAGTGTATGGAAACTTAATAGATAGTCAACATGCTGAAGACTTTTATCAACATCGTGCTATTCTGAGTCCTACAAACGAAGATGTTGATCAAATTAACGATTATATGTTGTCATTGCTGCCAGGTAACATATTATACTGATTATACGTACTATATATATATTATTGAATCCCAGTCAATTGCTGAATGTACTGAATTTCCTATAATGTTTATTTATAGGTGAAGAACATACCTACCTCAGTGTTGACAGCATTTCACCCAGCGACAAAGACCCATCTAATAAGGTAACATATCCTACAGAGGTTTTGAATGGAATCAAAGTTTTTGAATTGTTCAAACATTTTTTGAAACTTAAGATAGGTGCACCAGTTATGTGTTTGCGTAACATTGATTCTAAAGGAGGTTTATGTAACGGCACTAGGTTGATTATTACACAATTGGCTCGCCATATTATAGAGGGTAGAATCATAACAGGAACCGATAAGGTTGGAGATAAGGTTCTCATTCCTAGAATGTTCATTACACCTTCGAAAACGAGTTTTCCTTTTACAATGCGTCAAAGACAATTTTCTGTGACATTGGCATTTGCAATGACAATCAACAAAAGTCAGTGACAATCTCTTCAAAATGATGGTTTATTCCTACCTAGACCAATGTTCTCACATGGACAGCTATATGTTGTATTATCAAGGGTGAAGTCTAGGTCTGGTTTGAAGTTTTTGATTACTGATAAAAATGGTAATGTCCAGAAGAAGACAACTAATGTTGTGTACAAAGATGTGTTCAGTATGATTTTTAAACGCTCTTTACAATAATTTGTTTAGGGTTTTTTATGTTATTTCAACATTATCAAATTATCATGTTTATTGTAGCCCAATGTAATTCTGAAGTACACTTAACGCTTTGCATTGTATTCTGCAGTTTTTTTTTGTTATCATTGGAGATATTAATGCATGCGTGAAGTTTTTTTAAAAATAGAAACCATGATAAATTTTAATATCTGGCTACCAAAAGTATTTAGTAAATATTATAAAATATATGGCCAACCAAATAACTTCCAAGTAATCAAATGTGGTATCATTTATCCTTTGTCGATGAAAAAACTTATTAGACTACGTACCATAAATTTATGTTAATCTTTTGTACTAGTACAATGACAACTTTACTCCTACTATATACAATAATTGGAAAATTTGTTAACTAAAAGGTTAGAATGGATAGTAGAATTTGAAAGATATATATTCGACATTCTTGAGGACCACATCCGCTGCCAGAAGAGAAAGAGTTAAATGATGTAATTATTTCCTTCATCTATTTAACTGTTTTGTCAGAGAATTTACATAAGGAAGTTATTAATCTAAATATGTTTTTTCCTGTTTTATGTAGGATGTTATAGACTTGCTTGTGCAGAAAACTTTCCTGCTGTCACGATGGGTATGAATATGCTGATTGACGTATTTCTGTCCCACATGTTAAAGTTATTTATACATTAAATTTATTATTTTATCAATTTTCTATTAATATGTAGTTATTATGCTTTTTCATGATTTTATTTTCTTTGTCGTGTAAACTTTGCATTATTATCTATATTGGAACTTTGTAACTTTTGAATAAATGACAATAAATATATATTTATTGCTCCTCCCTTTATTTTTTTTGTTTTCTCTTTTATAACGTTAAACGGTTGGAATTATATAAACAAGTATAATAACATTATATTGCGTGGTGAAAATGTAATATAATTTCCAACCATTTTGTTAATAAGAAAGATGAAAAAGTAAAGTAGTTATTCATTTATTCATTCACTACAATTTTATTTGGAACTTATAGCTCATATTTTCTTTCTCAAATAGTAGGAGTTTTTGAGTTGACATATATCTCCTCTATTAAATACTGCACCGTAAACTTTATTCTCATTTATACCACTTACATCTTTGCTTTCTCAATCACCATTTATTTTTACTTATCCAACTAACGCAAGAGTTATTTAGCCTTTACTAATTACCAAAAATTGCAATCTTTCAAATTAAAAACCCTAATTTTATTGCACTCTTTTTCTCCTACAACAGAGATCTCCTCCTTTTGTCAATCACAAAACTCCAAAGCAACAACATCATTTTCCAAAGTCTGGGCTTGAACAAAACGATGGCAACCTATTTCACACTTGATAAACTTTCCCTCAATACTGCTATTCAACGATCATCGTCAAAGTTATCCGACGATTGCACGAATTCAACATAGTCAATGGCCGCTTTGAAACACACTTGATTCTTGGCGATGAGAATGTAAGTGCATTTTATCATAACTTTTATCAATACTAATCATTTTACTCAGTCTAGGTTAATAATTTACAAAACAAGATATTTTCTGTATACATTGTTAGGGTTATAAAATTGAAGCGACCATCGATTTGGATCTCATGCCCGTCCTCACTCAAAAGTTTAAGGAAAGAGATTGGAATTGTGTTTTGTTATTTAAGATCGTCCATGCGTTTGGCTCCTTTAGAAATACTATCAACAACCATTTCATCATCATGCATGAACAAACCATTATAACCAAAATTTTGGAATTGAACCGTAAGCATATGATGGATTTCATGCCCTTCGAAAATATCATCAACCAGAAGATATACTCTCAGTACTCTGTCGGTATGTATTCTGAACCATCATATTTTGTTAGATTAGAGTGTTATCCGTTATAGTTTATTTATTAGAACGTATTATTGCCGACTAGATAGGTGTTATAATGTTTGTTGGTGACTTGAAGTGTTTAGAAGATAATATGGATGCCTTGGTACATGGACCATGGAGCAATTTGGAAATTGAAATAAAGGGACATGAAGTAAGTAGTTAAATTATTAGACATAGAACCTAATGAATATCAGTCCTTGATGATATGGATATTATAATTTCAAACAGCTTCAGGGAAATTACAGTTGAGCTGACTGGACGAACGGCTATGGAGTTTTGGAGAAAGTGGGAAGAAATTGGAAAATATGAAACAGTGTTGACTCTTAGGATGTTTCGCGTTTTCTATGATTCTCAAGGTTAGTTATGTTTACTTTGCTTGATTAACATCAAAGATATCTAATGTTTTAATGATCCTCAATTGGAAACAATGATTAATATATAGGATTATATTTTGTTATAGGCGGCTTCTTCATCAGAAATGCTGGTGACCAATCTCAAGTACTGTTTAATCCACATATTACAGAAGTTTCCGATTTTCTAGATTGATATAACACTATTCTCTGTAAACCTTTATTCATTTTACAGTGTATTTGTAGTGAATATGAATTTTGTGGTTCAATTTTACAGGTTACCATTTACTGATATCCATGGAGATCCAAGCTGACCGTGAAATCCTCTATCAACTCTGATTTGATTTCATCTCCTAAACTTTATTATATCTGTTACAATTCCCCTATATTTGGGGATAATGTTGAACCTTTTACTTTTTATACTGAATCTTTAAATTTCTTATCAGTTTATGGTTTTTATCTTATTTTATGAACATTATTTAATCTGGTACCTGTTACAACTTTTATTAAATAATTATTAAAGTACGCTGACTATTTGTTATTAATGGTGTTATTATAATTAGTATCATATGATTTTGTATACACATGTGCTTATAATTTAGGCTCTTAAGTTTTACCAATCTCTTATGTTAAGAAGCAGCCTAAACTTTACTGAGTGTTAATTTAAGATTACTATATCTTATAGCAAACCTATTTTTACCATGAAGAGAACTGCAATTATAGAAGTTAATATATTAAATATATTATGTACATTGTAATTTATCAAACCCGATAGTTGATCATATAATGACCGAATATACGTATTTATTTTGAATTTCTCGCCTGAAATCTACCAATCCCTAAATTATTCTGTCTTGATAAGTTTTCAATATATATACAAACACTCACAACTTATTTAGCCTTCACATCTTATCGGAAAATAGAATGACTTGAACAACAGCTCGACTGAATGGTGCATCTGTGTTAAACTGGTGAGAAAGTGGTCTGAATATATACCATATCAGGGCATAACATTAGAATTGTTTCTTGCTGATGCGAAGGTAAAATTTATATTTTTATGTGATTTTAACAAACTCCACTAATTCACATATATTCTGACGTATACAAAAATATTCAAATTCTTTCATATCTAAATGACCATACAATACACGCTCGGGTTAGACGACAATTTCATGATCTATTTGAACCCCTGCTAACCGAAGGTTCATGGTTTGATATTGAAGATTTTGTTGTCAAGAGTTTATGCAGAAATGAGAGCAAAGATTCAAACAGTTTTTTAATTCAATTTATAATATCCACCTCCGTAAAGAAATTTCATCTGTTCAAGGTTTGTTATTTATAGTTATTTTAATCGATTTCCAATTTATATATCATTGGCAAAAAATCATTTCATACTTTTTTTTGCAGTTACAAGAACAACAATTAATGGATTATGATGATCCTATGAATAAACCAGATGAATAAACCAGATTGTTAATGTAATCAACACATAATAATATCGTGTTTTAAATTTATTAACATCTTCGCATTTTTCCTTTGTAAACCAACCCTAAATTTTCGAATTGCATGGATTTTTGGATTGACCGTTAATTGACCGAAGGATTACAAGAACTATGACATGTTCTTTTTACCGAATACTCACAAATTCTCAAAGAAGATACATCGTTTCAATTATGGGTTCTTTCAGAATTATATGTGATCTTCATTTTTACTTTCTTCATTATACATAAATATAATACATAGAACAATACACAACAAATATAATCCCATCAGAACACAGACTATAAACTATCAATATTGTAACATTTGATTCAATACACTTACCACTATATCCAATAACATTCAAATTTTAAAGATACGTTCAAGCCCGCACATGCATGCGGCCAGTATCCTAGTCGCATGTTAAACAAGAACCAACTAAAAAAAAACAATGTAATCCTCTCAGCATCTATGTTGTAGAAATATATTTTTTATTGAATATGAATAAATTTTTTTTTGTTGGAAATAATTGTTATATTCTAAACTTCAAATAAAAAATTTATATGTATTCAATATTGTTAGTAAGAAGATTTAAATCTATTTAGTGAAATATTAACTTGCCTAAAAGTTTTTTTTATTTGTTTCTTTTGAAATAAGTTGGGAATTATAATCAAGTGAAAGTAGATAAAAAAAATTCCTAATTTCTACTATATAAATAATTTCTAAAATAAATCTCAATGACATATATTAACAATCACATTGGCAATTCATATGCAGTTTAATATGAACTCATTTTATATACTCATTTTCCTAAAAGAAAATTGGTTTTTTTAACAAAGATAAATTTTGTTCTAAGCATTTTTAGTAGTTAATGATGATGAAATTATAAATTTCAAAAACAATTGAGTTTATTATATTACTATTGGTTTAGAGTTGTAAGAAATTGTTAATTACAAAAAATTGATGCATTTATAATTCTGAAACTTATCAATTAAATAACTCATAGTTTAATTTTTTTTTAATATGTGTGAAAATTTCGATACCTATCAATATTTTTTTTTTGGGTCAAGATCTGATACTTATCAATTAGGAACAGAGTTAATATAATAGAGCAACAAATAATACAAACTAATTTTACTCTCTCCCTATCGTACCATTTGGCATTTCTATTTTTTTAAATAAATAATAATTTTTTATTTAAATTACCCATTAAACTATACTAAATTTATTTAACTCATGCAAAAAATATGTAACATCTATGGCTCATTCTAAAACTTAAAAAAATTAACACTTTTTTATAAATAGCAAATATTTTCTTCTACCACACCACACTACACAATTTTACAAATGATTTTGATTATTTCCATATAGATTTTTGCAAGAATCTTAATCTTATGTTTTGTTTTGTAGGTTTGCATAAATTGGATGTGTTAAGAAAGTTGAAGCAAAATGCAAGGTAGATTTTACAGTTCAATAAATTTATTTCTTAATGCAAACCAATAAAAGTAGCAGACATCTAACATATTTTGGATTATTATGGGGCAAAGTAGAAGAAAAATAAAGATGAAATGATACTGAAGTTGAGAAATTAGACACTACAAAAAAATCTATGTTAGCATAAATTATGATAACTAAAAATGTGTTTCATTTATTGAATCTTTTAGTCATGCCAAACTTTTTTGTTGGTTCTAACATTTTATAGTTCTCTTTCGTTGTAATGTTCCTAATTGTAATGTTGTTTCTTTGTTTTTCTTCAAATTTTATAGTCTTGATAAATTTCCTCAACTTTAGAGTTTTTGATCCAAAATTTCATGGGTTTGAAGAAATTCCAATCAGCTAATGGTTCGGCCGAATAAATATATCACATACTATTTTTACTTTTACGTGCTTTATGTAATCATTGATGATTTACATTGTGACAATATTAATTCTCAGATGTTGTTTTGATTTAGTCGGATAATTTTAATTTGTTTATTGTTTCAACATTTTACCATTTCTTTTTAAAGAAAACGTTTTGTTCAAAATTTTTTTTGTTCAAATTTCAATAATTGTAATTATTTAGAATTTCAGTGTTTATAACAACACTAGAAATATAAAAGTTGTATCTTAGTATTGTCTTATATACAAATTTTGTATATACACATTAAATTACAATTTAATACTAAGTTTTATATAAGAATTTATAAATACCTATTCATCTATGATCTCACACTACCATATCACATCTTCATTTTTTTGTTTGTCTTTTTAAAGTTTCAATTATTAACAGTTTTTTGTACCTTATATCACATTTTTACAATTAGCTATGGTAAAAAATAGATTGCAACACATAATTTACTCGTTTATGGGTGAGTTTCTCATTAATAATCTATATTATTCTCAAAAATTCAAAGTATTTTACCTAAACTAGTGGATTGTAGTAGCGCAGTGTTTTTCTAATGTTATTTTTTATTTTATTTTTATTTTGTAATAGTGCGATACCGTTATTCTCTTTTTTGTTTTTGTTTTTTTCTTTGAAGTTGAATATAATTATAGGCTGCGGAGAAATTTCTTTATTAAAACAATGTTTGCCTACATATTAGACAGTTTGGGATTGTTATTATCTATTGTTCAATACATTTATGATAGAAAACATGGCTACATGGTAGGGAGTTGACATATTTCCTTCCATTACACATTTGCAAACAGATTGGACAGTCTTTGGTTTCCTCTTCTTGTGTTGGCATCTTTGTTGATATCTCAAGATTGGCGATGTGTAAGTCCATGTCAATCCTATTTGTAGTCTGCGAGTTAAAATGTGTAATTGTGAAGTAGATATCCATGTAACTACAAGTCTAATAATTTATCTCTTATCCATATTTAAGCATTTGAGCATCCCTGTTTAATGATCATTTCCAGATTGAAAAACGAAAATCATAGAAGAGATATGTAACTAAGCCTATTATAGTATGTTTTGTGACCTGCATTTACATTTAGTGGAGCCTATCAGACATAAAAACATGTCAATTCGTCCTTAAAAAAATAGTTTACTCAATGTAATATGAACCTTACCTTATCTAAAATTGTTTTACTTTTCTCTTTTTTGTTCTGGCGATTCTTAGAGCTCTTCAGCAAACGTTCGTACATCCTCAATTTTTTTTGTTCTGCCTCTTCAGTATATGTCGGAAGCTTAAGCCTTATTTACCATTTTTCACCTTCCGCCAAAAGCAAATAGGGAATATCAAATTCGTCCTTATGAGACAATATTTTAATGTGACACTATCAAGTAGAAAACATTTCAGTTTTGATTGTTTGCTTTCAAAATTTATATAGAATAATATATTTACTTGCATATTATATTACCCTGAGATCCATGATTTAGTATAACCATCTTCAAAATGTATAATGTATTGGCCATTTGATTTCAGCACCACGACACCACAACCCATCAGTCTTACTCGGTTTTGTTTTTTGTTTTTATATGAGAAAGGCGATTATTCTCATTTTATTGTAGGTAATATGTCTATCCATTATTGGTTTTCTTTTTGTTGCTATTGTTTTATCTTTAAATTTCATAAAAATATTGTTGACTACGAAAAAAATGACAGTATTGTATTGAAATGAATTCCACTGAAGCTTTTTTATTATTAAAGTGTCCGCGCTATGCACGGATGTTTACATAAACGAAAAAAAAATATATTATATATGATATTTTATTATAAAATATTTGTGATAGAATTGCGAATATATAACTAAATGAATTATTAACATACATTTCTCTCAAAGTAAAGCAAAACAACCAACTTGTGTACGCATTCCTTTCTGGTTCTCTATTCTTGTGAAAACCTCGCCTAAAGCAGAAGTTATAGCAACCACGAAAGTCTACCTGAGTTAAGCAGGATAATATGCAACCAAGGCAGATGCTTCCTTGAAGAAATTCATTGTGTTTTCGCTGCAACAAATGTATCAAACACTTGTCCAAGACACCACACAAATATGAGTTAGATAGCTTCAGATTCTCATCAATCGAAGCTGAACCACAACTAAAACCACACCATCCAATTTTTTGGTCCTTGCTTTCTTGAACGATATTGATGTGTGTTCTCACCAACATCTGTAGAGTCGGCATGAGCTTTTTCCCTATTACAGAGACTATTGCCACGAGAACAGATTTTCTCAGGTTTCCTTTTCTTATTAAAAGCAAAAAGTAACCTTTGAAGCCCAGCAAAATTATACATTCTCACCTACTTGCATCACACTGTTTCATTTCCTCTTTTCTCTCAACCCCAGCTATCTGTTACTACCAAGTCACGAGCTTGACAGGTGACGGTATCAGCTACGGTTTCAGATGTGTGAATTATTCCATTCTCAAAACCCAACATATTAGCAACAACAACAGCATTACAGCATGATTACACTCCTCCCTGTTAAATAGACATGAGAAACACCAGAAAAAAACCCTAGACAACGGAAAAAAAGCCAACGTAAACTGCTTCAGTACACTTCCAATAAAGGTGACAGTACCTCATACGAAACATTAAAATTCCAATAGTCAATAAATACCAAATGTAAGCAAAAATTTCCCACTTAAGGTTTTTCTAGTAGAACAAAGCCAGTGGTACGATGTTTGGCATGACATAACCTTTTCTGAAGGTAAATCACTCAGAAACATCGGTCTTTTACCTAAAACAAATGCACATCAAATACTGGAGTCAGATCAGACATGAGATCAGACATGAGCTTTGTTCAAAGAATATTAAAACTTCAAATGTTTGAAAGAATGGAGAATAAAAAGAAAATGTCAGGGAAAAAAATTATTGAGAGTACCCATGAATCTTAGAAAAATATTAAGTTATGCAAATGAATGAAAACGGAGTAGCAGGTATCTTTTTCCAATTTGTAGTGAAAGACAACACCAATCCAAATAAGCTACTTTCTGTTTTCACTGATTCACCGCTCGTCAGTCCTATATTTCCTCTTTTTACATTTGTTCTTATCCAAGACCAAAAAACTGAGTGTTCGAATTTTCAATTTCAGTCACTTAGGTTCTTGTAAGAGGAGAAGGAAAAGCGCTGGAGGCATAGTAATGTCAGAGTATCTTAGATCGTAAGAACAATTCAACTAACTTGAAGGACAACTACTCAAACCAAAACGAAAAAGAATTGCTGAATGAATACATCATCAAATCGAGTTATCCTCATTTTGTCTTCACCAAACAAAGAATAAGATCTACACAATACCAGGGTCTGATCATTTGATTGTAGAGCAGAAGTTATTCGTTTTGGCATTTTGGCCTTTATTCCTTAAGGTTATAACAATAAGCACCAACGAACCTTAAGGGATGAAAAGAACATGTCAATTGCAGAACACACGCCAAAAAATAATAATACAAGCAGTATGAAGGTTCGATTGGGGAAAGTATATACCTGTGTTGGCTTTCAACATTAGCTCCACCAATTCATCTTACCACGTCATTGCTGTTATCGGAATCTTGAAGCAGACAGTCATAAGGGAATTATAAATCATATTGGATTCACAAAAGTTTGCAAGTTTAGCAAATGTAGCTTACCCCCTTCTTTTCCTTTTTTTTTTACAGATCTTTTCAGTGCCACGATTTCACAAGTTTGATTTCCTTAGCCATGTAACTTAGCCATGTAACTTGACTCCAAAATGAAAGCCAACCATATGAATTTGAAAACCCCAGCTACTATGTTCTGTAAAAAGATTCACAATTCTTTGTAATCCAAAGAAAAAAGGAAAAAAATATATCCAATTCACCCAATCAACAAAAACAAAATAGTATTTTAACCGAACTTTGCAATGAAAAATCGCTTCAAACAACAATAAAATTCATGAGAATTCCACAAACCAAATTAAAAAACAAAACCCAGAGAAAATAGACAGCAATTGAGAAGAAGAAGAAGAAGAAGGAGGAGGGGGAGAAAACCTGTAAGTCCTCTCGCCAATCTGTTCTAGCTTCTCCAAGCAACTGACACTACAGATCCGATTCGAGGGTCGAATTTCATATGATCTGTTTAAGTAGGAAGGGTATAAATGGAGGTGGCATAAACTACAAATGTGGGAGTCCAATGGATTGGAACTTGGAAGGATTGAGTTTCTGGAAGGGGAGCTCAGGAAGAACGGTTTGTTTGAGAAGATGGAGAGATGGGATTTTTTTTAAGGTGCCACATGACACTTTTTCCAGTGATGATGTGGCAGAAGGCTGGAGAGAATTGACAAAGTTTTATATAGTAGATTTCTTTTATTTTTCTTTCCTCTTCCCGCTTCGTCGTTCCATTTAACCACCGTCAGAAGAACCCCTCAATTTTCAAAATATATAGAGTTAATCTTTGATTATCTTTTGATATGTTGTGGATGGTGGAAGTCACAAAAAAATTATCGTCTACTCCCCCACTGTTTGTCATAATAAGTCAAGTTTGATGCCGCTTAAAATGATGATTTGATGGTTTGATGGCTTCTGTCCATCATTCAACAATTATCATGCCACGAGAAATGTCATGTTCTAGTTTGTTGACTCCGTTTCCACCTCCACCAAAACCTTGTTTTCCTTTTTTCTTCCTGCAACCATTTACACCAAGCTCACATGCCTGAAACCAAAAGAGACCTAAAACCAAATAAGAGTATATGTTCTTTTTCTTAGCATCTCTCCTTACTTATTATTGGAAGTTTTTCAACTGTCTTTCATAGATTTTTTGAGAGATCTGGTATAGAGATGTTTGCTATATTTAATCAAACCTGCATAATAATTATATCCCCCAAATGCTCATACATCAATCAAGGTCCATATTACAAATCTGTTCTCAGCGACCAGAAAAACCACTGTGATTTTTAGATGTTGATCAAGCAGCATGAAACATAAGATAAAAATACTAAACAAAACAGAGAGTTAATAGTTTACTTTTAAGAAAGATCATCACATTACAAAATGTTTCTTTGAATTTAGAGAGGTGGAAGATGGTGTCCTGCAAATATTTTTTTCATAACCTCTGTACTCTTCTTCTTTTTTCACAAGAACAGAGTGACACCAAACTGTATCTTAGAAATACATATACATATCCTTCTGACTAAAAATATTCAATTTCTGGAAATCTACTTGTATTCCACTTAATTTCTTAGAAATGTGTGTAAGGTTAAAATCTTAAATAGACAGTTGAAGCAAAAGGTATTTCTATTCAGACTATATTGTGCTTAAAGCATCTCATAACTTGATCACTCTATTGCACACGATCTCTCTTTTTAACCTAAAGTGGAGTATCTTAATGTGAAAAGGAAGCAAATCAAAGGATGTGATGGAAAAAAAATTATATTATATAAGTATGGAAATTCTGTTTTCAAATTTAAACGGTTTCCTTGGAAAACAATTAGTACTAAAATGGTGGATGAAAAATGGCGAAGGATATCTTTATGCATTCGTTCTATATATCACTCTTTTCTGTGTACGAAGTTTTTTGAAGTCAGTTTATTGATGTACACATCAACATATTATGATATCCATGTTATGAAATATTTTGTATTTGTGCTGTTACGGGTTTTTTGGCCAACATCAACATATTTGTTACATTAAGATTCAGAAGCTATGAAAGATTGAAATCTACTATTGACATTGTTATGGATATATAAGGAAAACTCGCTTTTCTCATCATCTCCCATAGAAAATAAAAGATAACAGTGAATTGTATTGCACATGATCATAACCTCATTTTTACCCTGAGATACTGCTTGTCGTTTTCCCTTCTACGGCTCTGCCACTGGAGCAATCTGACCTAATCCACCTTCTAGCATCAAGAAGTATTTATCCCTCTCTCAGTAGACATCTAAGCTAGCATGTAAACCACAATAATTTTTAGATGTAGGATCAAGCAACATGAAACATAAGACACGAAACACTAATCATAGTACAGAGTTCATAGTTTACTTAAGAGAAAGATCATCACGTACGTCATCCAAATGTTATTACGAATTTAGAGAACTGGAAGATGAAGAACCATTCAAGTAGTAACCAACCATATGGATATGATGTCTTCCAATTGATATGATATTGAGGACGCACAAGAAGACGTATCTGCATTGTTCAACACAAATGGGGTCCGATCTCAACTGGAACAGCCAAAAGGCCACTTGTACTATGTTTTCACCTCATCTAGAGCACTCCTCGAAGTGGAATCGGTTCAATCAGAGTTTTGATGAAAGAGTTCTTCAGTTTTCAAACCAGACGAAGTCAAGCTTACTCGATTTGGACCTGCGCGCGTTCAATGGAGGATTCCGACCAAGCCAGAAGGAATCAAATTATGAACGTAATTTTCCTGGAATCTTTATTTATCACAGAAGCATAGAGAATTGGAATCACTTCAAAAGGAGTTCAGACTTGGAAGATAAGAATTTTACAATTCAGCGGATCTGCTTCAGGCCCGGTTACGCGTCTGAGCCACAGATCGAGCTCCCGAGCCTACCTCAGAAAAAATTTCGACATGAAACCACTTGGAGAATCTTAATGGATCTCTTATGGTTCCAACAAGCCCAAGATCAGGAAAAATGGACATCGGATCACAAAGATACTCTTTATTTCCCAAAATGGGTCGTTCTGGTTCTATACCTGAAGTGTTTTAGGCCTGATTGGTTTGGAAGTTTGCAAACTTATGTTTGGCATCCAGGAGGACTTTCTACAAAGCCCAAAGAGCAGATTTGTCTTAGACCATCAAGGAATTCGTCCAAAGATATCAAGAGACAAATCAAGTGAAGAAGAAGTTCAAGAGTTAGTCAAGACTCAAAGTAGATCAAGAGTTATTCAACTCTGAAGTTAATGTTTTGACTAGTCTTTTGCCTAGTTACGAAATTGCTTTGTTTTCTACATCTTATTTCCTATATAAATTCATGTAAGATCTCAGGAATAATCATCCTGGATTGGATCATCAAAATTAATTAATAAAACTCTTTTCTCTTATCAAAACTTGAAGAAAACTTCTCTTGTCTTTTGAGAGTGATTCGTTGCCTTGTGTAACATCTTTATCATTTCTCATCTATCTTTGAGAGTGACTCGTTGCTTTGTGCAACATCCTTATCCTCTCTTATCTCTCTTTTGTGATCGATTCGTTGCTAAGCAACATCTTTATCGATTTATCTCTCAGAACAGAAGTCTATTCCGCACCTTTTGTTTCTATTTTATCTCTCTCTCAAGCCTCTTTGTGCCGATCTTTGGGAGGATCACATCACCAATTCTTTTCTTCATAAACTCCGTATTCTTCTGTTGAATTTTCCCTTTCACAAAAACAAAGTGACACCAAACTATCTCAGAAATAGACATACATATATACAACGTATTAACAACTATTTAATCTATAGATCTCTACTTTTATACCCATATATTCAGTTATTATAGATTTTGTTCCAAGAGAAAACTAAGGTTATTCAGATATATATATATATATATATATATATATATGTGAGGTATAATTTCAAATGGACAGTTGAACAAAGCATCAAATCTGAATTCAGCCGTTAACCCAATGGACCTTCTAGCATGAATAACTCTTACATTTGATGCTTTGTAGTTAGAACTACTGCGTTCTATAATTTCCCAAGGAGGAAGGGCTTGAAGATGATTAATGCCTTTGATTTGAAAGATGAGAACAAAACTCTTCCTTGGATTAGATGAAAAAAGTATCCAAATAAATTTAGAATAATTAATTCTAGAAATCAAGAGAGTTGTAATAATTTACTAACCATAGTGAAAGTCTTGTTTGTCTCCGTTTGGCTATAATATGCCAAGACATGGATACTTAGACAATTAAAGGAAGCTGTGATTATTTTAAAAATCAGTAATCAATCAGTGGTGGAATAAGAGATTATTGTAAAATGACCATGGTTTAAACCGACATGTGAACCACAAAGGCATAAGTACTCACCTCAGCGTAACAATCACAGTCTCCCAGAGATTAGCAAGTGTTTAAAACTATCTTCTCGTTCCCATATTGACACAAAATGCTTAGATCATTGACGACAGTTCTGCAAACGATAGTCAACCCAAATAAATATTTAAGATAAGTAATTGAAACGAAGATTAAACCGAAAATGTCAGATCATCAACTGTGTACTGACCCAAATAAATATTTAAGATTAGTGATAGAAACCAAGATTAAGCCTCCAATTCATTCGCATAAAGTTTGGATGGAATCTATTTTCTTCATGAAAGGACTATATGCACACCAAAAAAAAGAGAGGAGAAGACTGCATGAATGAAAAGCAAGAGGAAACGTCTTTCTATTAGATTGATAGATTGTTGTTTTTTGAGGGGAAATTGGTGGAAACTGAGTATTTAATAGTACATGTTGAGGCAGGAAGGAAGAAGAAACGATTCGTGTGGCTCGGTTAGAAGAATGCGTTTATGAACTGAGTTAATGATAACGTGACAAAGAAATATCCATGCCGTTTCTTTTATCGAAACAGAGACTACTCGACGTTTCTATTACTGTAATAAAGACTACTGGCCATTTCAATATTTCACTATAATCCAACATCGTGCCGTTTCTTTTCGTAGAGCTAAGACGCAGTTTTGTAAACACGATCATTTGTGCAATGGAGAAACAACTTAGGAATGCTGACATGGCATCCTCTTATGAGTTCTCTAAAAACTGACATAGATAGGCTAAGGAGCCCCAAACAACTGTTTTTATATAGTATAGATAGATAGATTTTTAATGTCTAAAAGTATATATAAATATACAATCCACGCGTTTGCATGGACATTCATCTAGTATTGCCTAATTACAGAATGAAATAATCTACTTAAAATTTATTGTTTTGTTTAGTGGGATTTTCTTTGTAGTTTTTTTCTATAAAATTTTGTAAGATTTGTGTTTAGTTTTTTATTTTTTATTTTATAAATTTTTAAAAATTGGCAAAATATTACAATTTCACGATTAAAAACACAATTCTATTGTCAATCAGAGTTTTAGAATCTTTATTTGTGAACTATATCCATACGATGATGCTCTTAATATAACAACATTATTCATTTAGTCTTGCTTTACGCCTAAAATCAATAAAACATAACAATATTTTGATATTAGAATGCAATTCCTACACAAGTATCTAATATTTTGGATTTCTACGGCATTCAAAAATCTATGCGAAAAGCAAGAAGACAACTTACTTCAGTCATCTACACAGAAAATAGAAGAGAAAAGACATGCATACTGTTGGGGATAAATTCAATCCTCTGGGACTTGGCGTTTATGGTTTTTTTGCAGGTATAGCTCTCCCAGGCCAAATTAAGACTTGTAGTGGACTTCTGACTCAATACGACCTAAAATTAAAGTACCAGGCTACGAATCCAATTGGATTCAGGAAATCTGGTACGATAGGCCATCTGTTCCTGGACTCCTTGTGTCTGACTGTGCAGGCCACGCTGTCAGAAACAAGGAAGTCAGAAACTGAGTGGTCAGGAGGAAGAGAGGTTATATTCTCTATGTCATAGACCTAATTTCGGTGATTCGGAAATATTGGGATATAAAAAAGAGTGGTCCACATAGGTACCCGGAGAGCAAGGTCATTCATCCGCGGCAGCCCGATACTAGTATCGAGGGATAAGGACCAGATATGAATGATTCATTTGAGCGAAACTATTATTCAAATTTCTCTCCATTCGAAAATAGGAATATATGCCTTGGTCTAATTTGATTGCCCATACTCTTACAAACCCACAAGAATGACATTTAATGTATTTTCCTTACGTGTCTCAGGCGATAGTGACCTCTCGGAGGAGTCAGGGAGAAAAGCAGAGGTTCAACGAAGAGCCATACCGCGTCTGAGCCGCCAACCGAACTCGTACACTGAGAATGAAAGGGACACGCCAAGAGACGATCTCGTACCAGGCGGAACACGCCAAGGAAAGTTGGTGAGGCCATCACAAGATTCGAATCCAGTCAAGTCGGTTCATGGGCCGACCCACCCGATCCACCATCTATGGGCCAACCCAGTATACTAATCTAGGTCAGGTAATTCCCTATATATACTCTACCATTTCCTACGGGGATGGGGTTCACTTCCTCAGCCATCTTAAGTCTCACGATAGCTCTTTAGATACTTGTGGTTTTTGAGCTTTAGCCTTCAACACATTTCCGGCCATCATTCTGGTCATATTCATTTCGATTCCATGGTGATTCCTAAACCGTGGAGTTCCTTCACCCTCAGACTTTTCGCTTTCTCTCTTTTCACCGTAAAAAGCTCATTCTCACCCTCAGTCCCGAGTAGATCCTTCCTTTCTCAAGGACTCTCGGTCCATTTTCTTCCACAAAGTTTTCCGACTTCTTTCCGCTCTCCGAACAGCTATATTATGGTCTTTTTTAGCTGTTTTCTGACTTGGAAAACACACCCCCATCGTATTTTCTGGGCATTGATGACTTTTATGTTTTGCAGGAGACTTGCCCCTAGCAGAGGACTGAAAATCCTCTAAACAATTTGGCGCTAGAATAAGGCAGGGCATCACTCTCAAGACAAGACAAATTCGCCTTTCCAAGTCAGAAAACCGCCGAACGTTCGAATTCGGGGGCAGCGACCTAGGTTTCAAAAAAAAGAGAAAAAAGAAGGGGCAGAACCAAGATATGACGTTCCAACAGTCGGCAAGAGTGGTGCGCCCGCACGCCCGCAAAGAAAGTTGGAGAAACAACCATAGAGCACGGTCTCAAGCACAAAACCGCCAATCTGAACCCACCGTGGATGAACTGCAGAAGTGTCTGGAGGAGAACCAAGATATCCAGGCTCGTCTTCGGAAAATGCTTGAGGCGATGACGGAAGCTAGAGCAAAGCTGAGCAGGAAATACGAACGGCAGCAGAGGATCATGTGACCGCACAGTCCCGAGAGATGACGTTTTGTAGTGGGTACGAGTAAAGAAGTTACGCCACAGTGACAATCCATGAGAGGACTACGGTGGAAGCTGAAAGGGGAGTCCTCTCTCCGCGGGGCCAAGCATGATTTTCGAGCCCATGAGCCCTGCCATAAATGGGGAGTTCTAGTACCCCATCCTGGTCGAGGAGGAAAAGGCAGAGCCTTACGACCCATTTTTTTCCTCCTACGGAGAATAGGGACACGCCGCGGAGGGCCACAACAACCTAGCCCAGGGGAACCCCACAAAGGAAGCGGGTGAGGTTTACGTTGGGCTCAATCTGAGAGGCGTCGAAGGAAGGCTCTCAGAGGAAGCACCAGGGGATAAGGGTCAACCTCCAACAGAGCAGAGAGTTGACCCCGAGTCCAGGCCCGCACAGAATCTGAATCCGCACAAGATGGGAAAAAAGGAAAAAGTCAGGCCGAGTTACCGGCGAGGACATGCAACAGTTCACCGAGTCGAACAAACGCACGAAAGAGGCCCACTTGACGATCACGGCCTTTGTGGGACATAGTGTCCTACCCTGCAAAAAAGCCGATTGAAAAGAAAGGCCAACATGCGGGAATGAGGGAAGGCAGAATCAGTCGCACGGGCACGTTTTCATACCAGTTACACAGGAAGACGAAACAAAATGGGCATATTGCACTATAACCGGAGGAAGTACAGAAAAGTCACGAACTAATAGTTAACCAAACAGAAGGGTAAAAAAAAGAGAAGAGAGAAGGCAGGTCCGTTGGGAAGTTAGTTCGCTAAGCTCATCTTGAGTGGAGACTTTTAATCGGAGAGACCAAGGTAGAGCAACATAGAAAGATAATAGAAGAACGTGGACCCGCTTCTCGCCAAAGAGACGCTAGCGGGGCACATAGCCAATGATTCCCTCGCAGGGAAGGAAAGTCAAAGAACACTGTCGGGTGAGGGTCGGACTCTGAAGAAGAGCCGCCAGAGAAAAGAGAATCCTACAGGACGGAGTCTCGAGTGGAATACTTGGAGAGCCGGGGTCCATAAGTCCTGACATCCCAACAGTTTCCCGAAAGGTGGGGGATTCAAGAATTTTGAACGGAAAAGAAGGAAACAAAAGAGAAGAGCGGGTAAACAGTCTTGAGCCAGGAATCCAAGGGTGCGACGAAAGGCGGGCGAGAGAGTTCCAATTAACCGTGTCCGGGTAGAGTAGAAAGCGGGACGAGCAAACAAAGGCAGGAAGGCAAAAAAGATCCTCGGGAAAACCAGCAAAAGCATGTCGAAAACCTGTAAAACAAAAGTCTATCTCAATAGGCGCAGGGAAAAAATAACAAGCCTCAGGTGAAAAGAAAAAGAGCATGAGTATTGTCAGAGGCCCTGGAGTAGAGGTGGAGTTTGGGACATGATACGAAGAAGAAGGAATCATCTTCCTCTGAGGATTCTAACCATTCAAGAGAATCGACTAGAGTACAACTACCGTAATGAAGGATGAGGTCGAGACGACATGACCCAAGAGAAGACTCTACTGTACAAAAGGCGGATGCCACCATGGCGCCAGAGATGGTATTTCCGGATAAGTCAGACAAGATATGAAAGGCGTTGAGGAGACCCCAAGCCTTTAAAGAGAAGTAGTGAGGAGGGAGGCCGAACTCGACGCATATCTGAAGCATGAATCGGGAAATGCGACAGTAGAATCCAGCTAAAAAGTACGAGGCAGGGACGGAGACATAGCCGGAAGGAAGAAGATTGGCGGGGTAAAAGGCGGTAGGACGGAGGTAGATGATGAAGACATAGGTTTGGGAGAAACTCGAAATAATGAAATAATAAGGCTTAAGAAGGAGAATGGCGCAAACTTGACCACTTATTGCAGGAGAAAAGTAAGAATGACGTCATCAAGTCAAAAAGATGAAGCATCAAAGACACAGAGGAAGGAGGGTGACCAGTCAGATAGAAGAAAAGGCAATCGAAGGATGTGACTGATGAGGAATAGAGTCAAAGGGACAGAACGCTCCAACGCGCGCGTGAGATCGACGACAGGAAGTCGGGGCAAAACAGGGAATCAAGGAGAGATGCATCCCGTGGTTTGAACCCAAAGAAAGAAGAGAGGGAGAAAGATTTTTCCACAAAGGGAGGATCCTAGAGGAGCTCAAGCCTAGAAGAAAGGTAGAATCGTCAGGAGGATGAAGACAAAAGAAATAGAGCTGAGATTGGAGAGGTGAATCGGGCGCTGAGGAGGAAACGACAGAGCTCCCAGACAGGAGAGAGAAACGATGGAGAGAAAGAAAAGACAATAGGGAATAATTTATTAGAGAAATAAAAGAAAAAGTTCTCTCACACTATTGTCTCGCCACCAAACGTGTCTCTCCAACTGTCTGAAGAAATCTGGTTACGTCCTTCGGGGTGTTTACCCAGATGAGGCCAGCATAGTGGAGGGTCAGTCTGTCCGTTGATGCCATGTCTCTGGAATGGCATCCCTCAAACGGATAATCCAGGGGCATGCCGCTCTGCAGACAGTATGACTATCCACTGGGAATCCTGTCGGAATTGCATCACACAGCTTAGGACTGGTTCCTTTTATGGATCGTTCTGCCAGCTTTGGCGAATTTCATGGTAGACGGTTCTCCTTTAGAGAACCAGATATCTCTAAGGGATCAGCCATGAAATGTTGCCAGGCTGGCAGGATGGCACCCTCTCTGGGACCTGACCGACGGCCATGCATTGTGCCCTTCATGTTACGAGCCCATGGCTTCAGGTCACTTAGTCCACGGCGGGTGACTCAGGCATCACGTCCTTTTTGACCCACTGTCCCATGTCATCTTATCCACGGTGTCTGACTCAGGCAAAACGTCCTTTAATTTGGGCTCACAGCCTCAGGTCATACTGCCTACAGCGGGTGACTCAGGCATCACGTCCTCCATCGAAAAGGCGTCACGCGCTTCAGGTCAAAAGGGTGACTCAGATAACACGTCCTTCATCGAAAAAAAATTACGCGCTTCAGGCGGATGTCCAGCCAGGTACAGCTTATGAGGGGGGAAGCGTTTGTTCCCGGCAAAGATAACTTCCACATCACGGGGTAGCTTTGCTAACCTGCAAAGTGGGGGCAAATTGTTGGGGATAAATTCAATCCTTCCTACGTGGACGAATCATGTGCTAGCACGTGGTGTTCATGGTTTTTTTTGCAGGTACGGCCCCCAGGCCAAATTAGGATATGCCCAATACAACCTAACCTTATAGCACCGGGCCTCGAATCCAGTTGGATTTGGGAGATATGGCACGATAGGCCACCTGTTCTCGGACTCCTCGTGTTTGACAGTGCATGCCATGCTGTCAGAAACAAGAAAGTTGAAAACTGAGTGGTCAAAAGGAAGAGATGTTACATTCTCTATGTCCTAGACCTAAGCTCGATGATCCAGAAGGGTCGGGATATAAAGAAGAATGGCCCACACTTCATCCGCGGCAGCGTGGTCCCAGTATCAAGGGATCCGGGCCAGGTATAAATGATTTATTTGAGCGGGAATACTATTCAAATTTCCCTCCATTCGATAATAGGAATATATGCCTTCGTCTGGTTTGATTGTCCATACTCTTACAAACCCACTAGAATGGCATTTAATGTATTTTTTTACGTGTGTCAGGCGATAGTGACCTCTTGCAGGAGTCAGAAGGAAAAGCAGAGGTTGAGCAAAGAGCCATACCGCGTCTGAGCTGCCGACCTATCGTACACTGAGAACGAAAGGGACACGCCAAAAGACGGTCTCGTAGCAAGCGGAACACGCCAAGGAAAGTTGGTGAGACCATCAGAAGCGTGACGCCACCACAAGATTCGAATACAGTCAAGTCGGGTCATGGGCCGACCCACCCGATCCACCATCTATGGGCCAATCCAGTATAATAACCCGGGTCAGGTAATTCCCTATAAATACTCTACCTTTTCCTATGGGGAGGGGATTCACTTCCTCAGCCATCTTAAATCTCACGATAGCTCTCTAGATACTTGTGGTTTTGAGCTTTGGCCCTCAACACATTTCCAGCCATCTTTCCGGTCATCTTCATTTCGATTCCACGGTGGTTCCTAAACCGTGGAGTTCCTTCACCCTCAGACTTTTCTCTTTCTCTCTTTTCACCGTAAAAAGCTCATTCTCACCCCTAGTCCCGAGTAGATCATACCTTTCTCAAGGACTCTCGGCTCATTTTCTTCCACAAAATTTTCCGACTTCTTTCCGCTCTCCGAACAGCTATATTGTGGTCTTTTTCGAGCTGTCTTCTGACTTGAGCGTCGGAATGCATTCGGAAAACACACTTCTATCGTGTTTTTCGGGTCTTGATGATTTTTCTGTTTTGCGGGAGACTTGCCTCTAGCGGAGGACTGAAAATCCCCTAAACACAAACAAAATGTGAGATTTTGTGTGAGGATTATAGGAGATTTTCTTAAAATAGAAATCGAAGTTGTACTGGCTGAAAATTGGAGATAAAAACAGTATAAATTCTTACATAGTAGTTATAGCTAGAGAAACTAAAAACTCGATTCGAGATGTTACTTGTCGAGATGGTTATGTGTTATCAATTGGAGAGGGATCAAAGCAGAAAAAGAAGAGTTTTCCCAAGATATCCTTCAACATATCCTAGTATAGTATGAAGAAATCGCGAGTGAACATATGGAGGAAATTTTGCCATTTAGGTGATCTGAAATAAAAAAAAATCAGGTAACCAAAAAAGTTATACTAGAGGAAATAAAAACAGTTTTTTTCTTCTTTTCATTATGTCTAATAATAAGTCTGTAAGTCCGGATGGTTACAATATAGAGTTTTATAATGCCGTTATTTCTTATCGGATATAAGTTCATTATTGTAATATAATTTTGCTTTGTGAAAGGATTTCTTTCTGAAGGAATAAAGTCAACGATTTTTGTCTTTATTTCTAAAATATGTAGTCATAATTAAGAAATTAAATAATAAAATATATTTTAATAGAAAATAAATACTTTCAATATTTTCATCAACAACTTTTTAAAATAATTATATACTCTCATATTTTAAGAACTATTTTTATTTGTAATGGCATATACACTAAATCCACATGATATATCTATTGTGGACATATATGTTTCAGTTGGTGTACTATAAAAATTTTGCAAAACATTTTATTTGTCAAATTTTATTTGAGAAAAGGTAATGATGATTGTGCAAAAATTTTGAACCAAATCAAAATTTTCAAACTCGAATCAAAATTTCCAATATTCAACCGATTCATAAAATAATTTGAAGTGAATAAATATTTGTATATCGAATTATCCGATTCTGATTCTAAAATCCAAATTGTATGAAACCAAATGTAATAACAGAAATTCAAACAATTTTGGTTAAATATATAAATGATAAATTTAAATATATTAAAATGTACAATATTACTTTAACTAAGTAATTAGATTCACTGTTGTAATAATAGTTTTTACTTTTTGTTAAAAACTAAACCAAAATTGAACCCGAATCGAACCAAACCAAATTATTAAAAACTGAATTCCAAACTGAACCAATTTTCTAAAACTAAGGGGTTGCTTGACATAAACTGTAGGGACTGTAGAACCTATTTCATAGTTTTAAAAGTCTTTTTTTTGCCAAATAGACTTTTTAATTTTTTTTTTATTTTTAAGTCTTAAAAGCTCGACTTTTTGTTTTTTTTTCTAGAATTGTAAAAGCTACGTATGAGGAGCTTTACACATACTTTTAGTTAAATTTAATTTCTTTTTTTATTCTTCTTTCCCATGATTATTCAAAAAATTTTATACGATTATATATTCATAATTTCAAACTAAATTTAATTAATTAAATCTTATCTTTTTGTGCTTTTTTTTAGATCCATTTCTTTATGAAAATTTTGAAAATTTTTTTTCATAAAATTTTGTTGAGAAAAAGTTTTTAAAGCCAAAAGTTTTTAAAGTGTACAGTTTGCAGTAAAAGCTAAAAATAACAGTGGTTACCAAGCATACCATAAAAGTCTAAAACATCCAAAAACAAAAGAATTCGAACCGAATCGAATTTAACCAAACCGAACCGAATTTAACCAAACCAAACCAAACCAAATAACTGAATACCGAAATTATTATGAGTCTGAATTCATTTTCTCCATTAGAAAAATAAACACATAATATTGTGCGGTATAATTTAGAGAAGAGAAGCCAAAAAAAAGAGTAAAACGTAGCAAACCTCATCTCCCTCTTCTTCTTTTCTTTTTGTTCGGTGTCTTTTCTCCTCCACCTGTAGTCATCGAAACGCGATGGCCTCATCTTCCTCCTCCATTTTCTCCGGCGTAAAGTTCTCTCCGATCCTAGCTCCTTTTAACTCTCGAGAAAGCCACCGCTCTGGATTTATAAAAGATAGCCGGAACAAAGTTAGGTGTAATCCGCCGCAGAATCGTGTTCGCGTGGAAGCTCAGTCTCTAATTCCTTATAATGGTCTTTGGTAGGTCATCTTAATATTCTGTTTCTTCTTCTATCTGTACGAGAATTAGACTTTGAGATGGAGATGTTTTATGAGAAAAATCAATTAACATCTTTGTTGTTTTTGTTTCTTTCTTTCTCAATTCGATGAAATTAGTTAGCCATTGATTCTTGCTTTTTCTTCTCTCTCAGTTTTTTAGTTTATTTATAGTTATATTCTCCTGAAAATTTGGAGCAGTGTGATACTAATTTTTGGTTGAATTTTTGTTTTTATGGTGTTGAAAGGGCAAAACAAAGTACCAAGAGTGGACGTTGGAAGAGGAATATTGTTCTGGGACAACGAATCACTGAGACATCACTTTCTCAGGGAAGTAAGTTCTGTCTCACCTGTAAAAAGACTCAACCAGGGATCAGAAGATCATTACATAGAGCCTTTGTGGACAGAACTTCATTTAGTTTGTCAAGCTCTCGTTTGACGTCTTCTCTGGTTCGTAAGCTAAACATCATTTCCCTTCTGTGTTCTAGTCTTGTGACTTTGTTTTTGAACTGTTGTATATAACTGACTCCAACATGCGCCTAAATTGTCAGAGAAAACATTCTCAGATTCTAAATGCAACAGTTGGACCAGATGAGCCACATGCTGCTGGTACAGCCTGGCCAGATAGCATTGTTGCGGAGAGACAAGATGTGGACTTATTGCCCCCTGAGTTCGATAGGGCGGAGCTAGAAGCGTTTCTTGGTGCTGAACTTCCTTCTCATCCGAAGTTGCACCGGGGACAGTTGAAAAACGGACTTCGGTATCTTATTTTGCCAAATAAAGTTCCACCAAACAGGTAAATTGTGTAGAATGCTTGAAGTTAGTCTATACATGATGCTCTTAATGTCTGCTTCAAGCATCAGAATGAGATGATTTCGCATAATATTGACCTATCAATTATATTCTTAAAAAAACCGCAAAGAAATAGATAGACGTGGGCTATCTTGTATCCCCTTCCCATTATAGCGCTTAAAGATATGATGGCATTTTTAAGGTCTTCCTCTTATTTCTTACGTATGTGGTGATATTTTTTAAAATGTCAGATTTGAGGCACACATGGAAGTTCATGTAGGATCGATTGATGAGGAAGATGATGAGCAAGGAATTGCTCATATGATAGAACATGTTGCATTTCTTGGTAGCAAGAAACGTGAGAAACTTCTTGGTACAGGTGCCCGCTCTAATGCCTACACCGATTTCCACCATACAGTATTTCATATTCATTCTCCAACACACACAAAGGTTTGTTTTTTTGTCCACCTATTGTCGTAGTATTTGATATAGCTTCTGCTTAGTTCATTTTTTCAGGTTTTTGCTGCCTCTGTATTTGCTAGATCAAGTATGGTGCTTATAGTAGTACTAGTAGCATTAATTACGGTGCTTATAAAAATAACATTGATTTTACCAAATTACTACATTCTTTCACTCCTTTTTTTCCTTATCACTCTACTTACTCTCTCCACATCCATTTGAAGACCTCATTATATTCTTATATCTATATGTTGCACAAGGAAAAATATTTTTATATCTGTTTATAGATTTTATTGTGATAATTTGGAGAGCGTATCCTTATTGGCTCGCTAATTATTTTGATAGATTTGGACAGAGGGAATAATACTAGTTTCATATTAATTGAAGTGCTGAAACTTTTCAGGACTCTGAGGACGACCTCTTTCAATCTGTGCTCGATGCCTTGAATGAGGTATACATCTTTGATTCTGCTATCGAAGATGATGTCTTTCCATTGGATATGTCCCAAGTTTTTTCTGTACCAAAAATCAGGATCCCTATATATTTCATTGATTATGATTCATTTAATGGACACAATCTTGTTTCTCGAATGATTACAGATAGCTTTCAACCCAAAATTCCTTTCATCTCGAGTTGAGAAAGAGAGGCGGGCCATACTTTCAGAACTTCAGATGATGAATACAATTGAATATCGTGTTGACTGCCAGGTATTCATGAAGAATAGTTTTCTATCTGTCAGCATAACAGTTCTTTCTCTTGCGCAGTTTTTGGTGAATAATCTGTGACTCATTGTGTTATATATCTTGAAACTAGTTGTTGCAACATCTACATTCTGAGAACAAGCTGGGTAGAAGGTTCCCTATTGGATTGGAAGAGCAGATTAAGAAGTGGGATGTTGACAAAATTAGGAAATTTCATGAACGATGGTACTTCCCAGCAAATGCCACACTATATATGGTGGGAGACATTGACAACATACCTCGGATTGTCCACCATATCGAAGTAGGATATTATCTTACATTCCTTTTCCACTGCCTCTCTAGCAAATAATTATTGAATTCTATGCTGCATAGTCTTTTTTGACCGGAAAATCGCTCTTGCACAGGCTGTGTTTGGGAAAACTGGTTTGGATAATGAGGCAATACCCACTTCTCCTAGTCCTGGGGCTTTTGGCGCCATGGCTAATTTTCTTGTTCCGAAGCTGCCAGCTGGTCTTGGTGGAACCTTTTCCCAAGAGAGAACAAATACAACTGATCAATCCAAGATCATTAAAAGAGAAAGACATGCAATTCGTCCCCCAGTTGAGCATAAATGGTCGCTTCCTGGAACCAGTGTTGATCTGAAGCCTCCACAGATATTTAAGCATGAGCTTCTTCAAAATTTTGCAATCAACATGTTCTGCAAGGTTTTTGTTATAAGCTTTGATTTCTGTGTTTACTTTTTTTGTTCAGAAGCTTAATATGATATAACCAAGTTAGGGTGGTAGGTTTATGAAATTTTACAATTTTGTGGTCTCCCTGCAGATACCTGTTAGCAAGGTTCAGACATTTGGAGACCTGCGAAATGTACTGATGAAAAGAATATTTCTCTCTGCTCTACATTTTCGAATTAATACAAGATACAAGGTATGAGAGTTTGAAGATGTTTCATTTCTATTAGATTTTACTCGAGAAAAGAGAACTGTTCTCATTTTCTTGTATTGTGCATTCTGGGTAGCCTGTCGTAGATTAAAATGGATAACTCGTCAATTCTCACTGATTTTTTTACAAAAAAATTGTAAATAAGTGGAGACTCTAATGTTTTCCATTGTCTTGATGTGCAAATCCAAGAGTAAAAGTCTGGATAGAGTTATATTATTATTATTTATTAGTGGTTTTAGGAATCACGTACATTGTCACTTGTCAGTAGACTCAGTACTGTCCATAATTTTCGTGATCTTATTTTTGTACCTTTCAGAGTTCAAACCCGCCATTTACATCAGTTGAACTAGACCATAGTGATTCGGGAAGGGAAGGATGCACTGTCACGACACTAACTGTCACCGCAGAGCCCAAAAATTGGCAAAATGCAGTAAAAGTTGCTGTCCAAGAGGTTTGCTGATTGTTTTTTTTTTTTTTCTCATTTCTTCATCGTGAATACTATTATATTTTGTTTGGTTGGACTGATCATTTTGAGTTGATGACAATTGATTGGTTGAAGAGATTAGATAGAGAGCTGTTAGAAGCCAATTTGTCTCGTTTTATTTGCTAATGAGAATTCGTTCAGCTATGTTTAACATGTAATTCTACTTCTAGGTTCGAAGACTCAAAGAATTTGGTGTTACCAAGGGTGAACTTACACGTTACATGGATGCTCTTCTAAAAGATAGTGAACATCTTGCAGCTATGATTGATAATGTGTCGTCTGTTGATAACCTGGACTTTATAATGGAAAGTGATGCACTGGGTCACACGGTTATGGATCAGACGCAAGGACATGAGACCTTGGTTGCTGTAGCTGGGACTGTTACGCTTGAAGAGGTACGTTTCGAAGTTCCACTTATACGTACTAGCTTTTCTTGTAGAATGTGATACGAATGGTAATTGTTGATTTCAAAATTCCTGATTTTTATTATGCTCATTCGATAACTAATGGATCCTATTTTTTGTTCTTCTGTTATGATGGCTTCTTGTCCAGGTAAACACTGTTGGCGCCAAGGTTTTAGAATTTATCTCTGATTTTGGGAAGCCCACTGCACCTCTTCCTGCAGCAATAGTTGCTTGTGTTCCCACAAAGGTGCATGGTGATGGGGTTGGCGAGAGTGATTTCAATATAACTCCCGGTGAAATATTGGATTCTGTCAAATCAGGATTATTAGCACATATTGAAGCTGAGCCTGAGGTGTTATTTCTTTCGTAACTTCTTCTTTGACTTTAACTTCGCTTAACAATTATATAACAAAGGATAGTTCTAAATCACCTTTTTGCCTTCATCCTTGCAGTTAGAAGTGCCAAAAGAATTGATCTCTCAATTACAATTGCAAGAGTTGACCTTGCAGAGAAACCCATGTTTTGTCCCTATTCATGGGTCAGGCGTAACCAAATTGCATGACGAAGAGACTGGGATCACCCAGCTTCGCTTATCCAATGGGATACCTGTAAATTTCAAGGTACGTCTTTCATCCTTTTCCCATTGCTTGCTATTTTAAGCACCTCCATCTTGATATGTTTTTCTTTTTACATTATTACATTTTCTTCAAATTTTGTAGGTGCTCTCTGCATAACAGATTGCAGTTTTAAAGATTCTTTTAAAAAGTATCTATATATTTTTAGCAAAAATCATGTTACTTGGTTAGAGATTATGAGCTTGGAGGAAAAGAAACTTTATAAAAATCCTACAAAATAGGGTTCTGTTGGAGCACCTTGTATCGTCCTTTGTAAATATAGACTCTTCACTTGAAACTTCTCTTTTTCATTATAGATATCGAAGACCGAATCTCGGGCAGGTGTCATGCGGCTTATTGTTGGTGGTGGACGAGCTGCTGAAACTTCTGATTCCAAAGGAGCTGTGGTTGTTGGTGTTCGTACACTCAGCGAGGGTGGTCGAGTTGGAGACTTTTCAAGGGAGCAGGCAAGTGAAGCTCTTGACAACTGCATTGTGATTTTTTTACCTAGTACTTAAAAAAGGATATGAAGTAATCTGAAAGCTATGCAATTTTCTGTCTAGGTGGAGCTTTTCTGTGTAAATCACTTAATAAACTGCTCGTTGGAGTCAACTGAAGAGTTCATTGCGATGGAGTTTCGATTTACTCTGAGGGACAATGGAATGCAAGCAGCTTTTCAGCTGCTCCACATGGTGCTTGAGGTATTAGGTTATAACTCATAAGATTGAAAAATGCTGTTCAACAGTTCTGTCTCTTTTTTTCTTATTAACTCGCTGGTCAAGAGTGTTTTCTTTTATCCGCTTGTTCTTTCCTCTTTTTCTACTTTTTCTGCTGATAAAGGGTGTTGATTTTTGGCATTCAGCATAGTGTCTGGTTGGAAGATGCATTTGATCGAGCACGGCAGCTATATCTTTCGTATTATCGATCAATACCCAAAAGCTTGGAGCGTGCGACTGCTCATAAACTCATGACCGCGATGCTGAACGGTGATGAGCGCTTTATTGAGCCGACCCCTAAGTCATTACAGAACTTGAATCTCGAATCTGTGAAAGACGCGGTCATGAGTCATTTTGTTGGGGACAATATGGAGGTGATATTTCAAACTTGAAAGCTGATATTTGCTTGAGTAATGTTAATTTTATTTGATTTTCATTAAATTTTCTGTGGTTTCCTTCAGATAAGCATTGTAGGGGACTTTTCAGAGGAGGAAATTGAGCGTTGCATTCTCGATTACCTTGGTACAGTTAAAGCTAGCCATGATTCTGCGAAACTACCAGGATCTGAGCCTATCGTGTTTCGGCAACCGACAGCTGGCTTGCAATTTCAACAGGTTAGGAACAAAGCAGTAATGCAGGGACTTTGTAGTATTTCTCGTTGTTCTTCCCATATTCTTAGATATGTGATCCAAGCAGGATGTATTGACATATTTATACGTGGATAGGTATTCTTGAAGGATACTGATGAGAGAGCATGTGCATATATTGCGGGACCAGCACCGAATCGTTGGGGCTTTACAGTTGACGGGGATGACCTTTTTGAATCTGTTAGCAAGCTTTCTGTTGCTCATGGTAAGTTACTTCTTTACGGAAACCACATAATACTAGGAGTCATATGGTGTTGCAATTTTCAACCTCGTGGAATTTTTGTGTGTATAGGTCTGGTTCTGAGCTTGTCTCATGCACCAGACATGTATCTTCAGTAGTCTTTCTTAAGTCTAGCGGTAGCTCAGTGTTATATAAAAAGCTTCCAGCATTTCATTTAAGCACAATGAAATTGCAGATGGACTTCTGAAATCGGAGGACCAGTTGCTAGATGGAAGAGACATGGAGTTGCAAAGAAAGCTTCGTGCCCACCCTCTTTTCTTTGGAATTGCAATGGGTCTCCTGGCAGAAATCATAAACTCAAGGTAACTCTTATTGTTGAACAGTGTCATATTATTCGAAAGCCGACTTCTTTGCAGCAATTGCACTATCTGGTTTGGTTTATGTCCAGAATTTTCTTAGAAATTAACCGCCAGAATTTACCACTGTTGAGGAAATGAACGCTTCATTATGTGCTAAAAGAAAAAAAAAATGTTGGTTAAGAGAATGAATGTTTGTACATCTGATTGTTTTTATACTCTAGACCTAAGCTTGCCCTGCTACTATGCACCTATTATACTTTAGATATATATCTTTCTTCCACATAGCTGAAAGAGAAATTTCTGCGTCATTGCAGGCTATTCACGACAGTAAGAGATTCTCTTGGACTGACATATGACGTATCGTTTGAGCTAAACCTATTTGATAGGTTGAACCTTGGGTGGTATGTGATATCTGTGACATCAACTCCCGGCAAGGTGCAGTCTTTGTCTTTTGCCTACAAGAAATGTTCTGCCCTTTTGTCAACAGTGTTTTCACAAAGCTTGCCAATGGCCTTTCCAGGTATACAAGGCGGTTGATGCCTGCAAGAGCGTTCTTAGAGGTTTGCATAGCAACCAAATTGCCCCTAGGGAATTGGATAGGGTTAGTTGTCTCTTTCGCCTTCTCAGCTCGATCAGCTCGTGTTACTTCGTTTTCTTTGTTAATTGAAAGTAGAGTTGTTTGTATATCGACAGGCAAAGCGAACTCTTCTAATGAGACATGAAGCTGAACTCAAGTCCAATGCCTATTGGCTTAATTTATTAGCTCACTTGCAAGCCTCCTCTGTTCCGAGGAAGGTGAGACTGACTCGCATGTTCTTAAAACAAGGAACAAAAAAGAAGATTTTTTTGATGTGTCCGTTTCTGACTTGATTTGTTCTGATGGGGTTGTTGTGGCTCGTAGGAACTGTCATGCGTCAAAGAACTTACTTCATTATACGAAGCTGCTTCGATTGAGGACATCTATGTTGCTTATAACCAATTGAAAGTGGACGAGGACTCTTTGTACTCCTGCATTGGGGTTGCTGGGGCTCAGGCTGGTGAAGACATTACCGGTAAGTATGACGTCTCTTGATCAAAACAGTTTGAGATTAGTAGTGGATTGACATAGCAAAAACTCTGATGCGCAGCTCTATCAGAAGAGGAAGAACCAGAAGATGCTTTCTCAGGAGTTCTTCCAGTGGGACGAGGATCATCGATGACCACAAGACCAACAACCTGATCCACAGATTTGGATTGTAATGTAATGTAGGTGAAGAGATGTGTAATAGATACGATACGACAGAGAGGAAGGCAGAGAAACACTTCATCAAACTCGTGGTTACGGAAAGAAGCTTCATCAGTGGTTTTCCTGAGAGCTTTGGCATAAGAGGTTTGTACACTTGTGATCAGGGTAGTAAATGACCTCATTATAATACTCAGTTCTTATTTCCTTCATATTTATAGAAAAAAAAATGATATTAACAAATTAGTGCACCTTTTTTTTTTGGCTGGATCGTTACTACCATGTTGCAAAATTTATGCAGCTGTAAATGTAGTTTCACAGTGATTTAAATGAGTCTCTTGTTCTCATGTTCATTTACTGTATAAACATTGGAGGCGTCATGGATCGATATAATCTAATTGAGGTCACTGAAATACAAAACATAGGTGAATTTAGGTCTATTACGTTCTCGCCCAAAGGAGACTTTTCTAAACTGAATGAAACAAAAGACACCTAAATCAGCTTTTCAACGAGCCTAAGAACGATGAAATCAGAGATGTAAGAAGTTACAAAAGACTATAGGGACTGTAACTACCTTTATCCCTGACTTTCTCAGATGTAGCGAAGAAGCTCCAAGGGAGCTATTGACTGACCATTGTGCTAACCTCGCGCCCACATACATAATCGGTACACTGCGGGTGATTTTTAGAATTAAGGATATAGAGCATTTTTCAGTACAAATGTGCTAAACTCCCTTTTTTCTTAAATATCTTTTGCTAATTACTTCCCTCTTTTGCTATAACATCTTTGATTGTGTTGTTTTGAGAATGTCAAAGTTTTTTTTTGAATTGAATGTTAATTTATATGCAAGCTCAAAAAGGAGTTTCTACAACAAGAGTGCAACTTTGGTCTGAAATTTAAAAGAAAATAAAATAAGCTAAAGTAGGATTGCCAATTTCTTCTTAGATCCGAGTTCCAAACCAGACTTGTAGTCAGTGCCTGGATGCCTGCGTCGAATTTTTTTAAATATGCTCTTTTATATTTTTTTTTCAAAATTAAATAATAAAACAAATAAAACAAAAATTTTGTAAAATAATCAAATTCCATAAACAATTTGTAAGAAAATAAAAAAATCTAATAAAACATATAGTTTATTGCTGAAATATAGATCTTCTTACATTTTTCCGTGCAAAATCGAGTTTTTCAACCATAAATGTCTAAATTGATAACTACGCTAACTCATTCAATCGCTCTTGTGACAAGTAGAGCGTAAATAATTCTTTATCAGTTTCAACTTCAAGAAAATTTTTTCAGCAGTGGCAACCAATATCAGAATAATATGTGATAAGCAATTTCTGTGTTTTGACAACATCCTCCATTTTTTTCAAAAAAATAAGCACTTCAATAGGCTTATGAACATCATTTGGTATTGATACTCGAAGAATTTTCAGTTCCATAAACAGATCAGCATCATCTATGTCTGAATGTGTACCATTCAAAAAAGAAACCTCCAAATTCGCACATGATCTCTTCAAACTATCATTGCTGGCCGATCTTAGTTTTTTTTATATGAAACAAAACCAAAACGTTTGTTCATACTTTTGGAATTATTCAAACCTGGACTCGAGAGAAACTAGAGCTTGATCCCTAATAATTTTTTTAAACAAAAAATATGCCCTTTTAGAATAGATGTCGCAAAAATATGCCATTTTAGAGTGGATGCCCGTGGCGTTTGCCTCCCTCGCCTGCCCTCAAGGTCGGGCATGTTAATCTCCCAAATCATGAATGGATTGTATTCTGCACCGAACCTGTTTTTCAATTGGTGTGGGTGCTGTGGGCAACTACAAGTTTTACCCTAAATATATTGCAAGTGCACAACAAACAAAGTAGTACTTAGGGATCGAATCCACAAGGATTTCTGTGTTGAGGATTTCTAACTGATACTAAACACGACTCTAAACCTAATCAGATAGATTAAAAGGAGTTGTGTGTCACGAATTTCTAAATAACTGAGCAGGAAATTAAACTAAAAGCAAAAGGTGTAAAAAATAGATAAAAAGCGATGTGCATTAGAGATTTTATCTAGGATTCATGATCTATAACATTAGGAAATTAAATAAAGTTTTTTTATGATTTTAGAACTAAAATAGACACAGGTATTATTAGCCAACTATCATCACCCTAACCATCTAATTACTCAAATTCGACCAGTAGCTTTCATCTCTAGCCGCAAGATAGATCATGCATTAACTAAACAGAATTCATCTCGGCTCACGCCCCCTCCGTACGTAGTTTTCATCTGCTATGACGGTTACATCCATAAGATCCAGATCAGACAATCTGATACATCAATGTCGTGGCTTTGATTTAACCTTAGATCAGTTGCTCAGTGATCAATCCAATATACATGCATTAAGATCAAGATGAATGAGAGAATCATATAAAAAATGAAATTTTTGATTATCACCATTTTATTCATGTCTTCTATATTTCCAGATTCATTATTTTGGGTTGGAGAAGATTTTTCTAGTTTTTTATTTATTTATGAAGAATACCGTTTTAAGATTCCATAAATTCTTAGATTTTTTTTTGTCTTTTTATATCCACATTCAGGAGCCATAATTTAAATCTATCATAGCACGATGAAATTTGGATAGGAATCAAAGAAGAGGAGGAGGTCTAGTCTTCGATTAAACTTTTTGACTTCAAAAATAAATTAGCTTTAGGTGATTATCCGCACCATGTGCAGAGTAAATATCAACTATAATTCTTTTATTCGAATATACAAATATAATATATATATAAATACAACTACAAAAATGTTAGGTGATATGTAAAATTGCAAATATATGTGCTGATTATGCAATCACAGATAATGATTAAAATTATATTTTTTGTAATACAAATGCATAAATGCTATATAATTATTTATTTTATAATTAATTTTAATAGTCTTTTTTATTTGAATGAAATTGCACATTATATATATTAAATTGGATTAATATTTTCTATCTAACCGGTCTAACATGAGACTAAAATACTTTGTTTTTGATATAAAAAAAAGTTGAATTATAATATGTATGAATTTTTTTAGATTTTCTATTATGAAATAGATAATGTGATTGTTTTTTTTAACAAAACTAAGATCAAAGAAATATGAGATAAGGAATATAATGTTTTGTAACATAAGTAATATTATGTATTAAAATTTTATAAATATATTGATAAGAAATAGAAAGAGAGAGAATATCTTTATAAATTAAATGTTTGAGTAATAAATATATATTTGATATAAACTAATTTCTAACCAAATTAATGTTAATCGCATATGATGTAATTAATCTAGTAAGTTGAATCAACTTTCAAAAACTCTTTAAAAATCTCTCTGAAATTGACAATTCAGTATGGCATTCATGTAACTAATACATGGGACAAATTTTTTTTTTTTAAGTGTCTTTATCAATTAATAATATAAAATAGTAACAACATTTAAAAGAAAATAAAAATTAGAAATAAAAATTAAAAGTAACATCTCTATATAACTGAAAACACTTGAATTCAGATGGCTCAAACTGAAGATCGAGAATCAAAGAACCAAATATTTTCTTCTTTTTTGCATTGAGACAAGAAAAAGTATTTGCAATGATTTTTTAAGAAATTAGTGAAGAAAATATTTGCTTCTCTTAATATTTATAACAAGACTTATTAATCAAAAAACCCTAACTATATTCAATTTTCTGAAGTTAATTATATAAATTAATGTCCCAATGTCCACTTTCCAAGCTTTATTGTATCCCAATGCCCCAATCTTACTACCAAGTTAATTAGTTTTTTTTTTAAATTAATTTCTTTCTTATTTCATTATGTAAACACAATAAAAATACTCTGTAAATCATATTGATATTAATTTGTTAATAACTTTAAAGACACTAAATATAGATATTTTTTGCATTAAATATAGATACATTTATTCTGATCAAAACCTAATAAAATAAATAAATTATGAGCCCTTTAAAATTTTAGGCAAAAAAACAGCTCTGACAGTTGTCCACATTTATTATGAACAGTCTTCTTAACTTTGATCTACAAAATATGCGGATTGTTCAAAATTTAGTGGACAAACAACATGAATGGAGAAAATATGAAAAATATTCGCAGGAACTTCTCTTTTAAATGGCCTTCTTGTACGCAGTCGCATCAAAATGATTTTGCTGACATATTCATGTATGTCAATGTCTTTGGGATTATCATCTGAATTAATAATACCCACGCATGTATCCACCTAAATTGAAGGTTTGTAGCATTCATCAACTAGTGTTGCATGCCTTAAGATCAAATAGTTTCCAACCATAAGGGCGGGTCCATAAGAAATTTTGAGCTTTTTATATACCTTACAAGTGCATTTTTTTCAATTATGATGACATGGTGCTTCCTCTCAAACTTGCCAGAAACTTCATAACTCCAGTTCAAGATATTTATTTTGCTATGCTTAGAGCTCTCCATATCTTTGATCATCTGTTTATCAACTTCAGGAATGACGTTGCCTATATGCCTGACTGTTTTTTTCCTTGTATAGAACTACCTAGACATCATCGTCTGGATGAAAGTGAGAATCTCTAAGATAAATGACGATATTTTTTTACACAGCTTTATCCAGGAAGCGGGTGATGTTCTTTACACAAAGTTTATTCGAATGGGTCTATGGTAACTTGGGTGATACGAGTTTACAGTGGGAAGTTCCTTGGTCGGTAATGTTAGGCATAAGGATTTGGTGGGGGTGGAAGTGGCGATGTTGGAATGTGTTTGGGGCTAATGGTAAATGCAGATGTAGGACACGCTTTGTCAAGGAGAAAGCTATAAAGAAGTATACCAAGCGCATATAGTGGCTGGTCATGGTCCGAAGGAGGGTCAAAGGATGGAGAAACAGGTCGATTAGGTTCCTCCACATGAAGGATGGCTGAAACTGAATACAGATGGTGCGTCTCGCGGTAACCCAGGATTAGCTACAGCGGGGGGTGTTCTTCGAGATGGTAGTGAGGCTTGGTGTGGAGGTTTTGCACTCAATGTTGGTGTTTGTTCGGCACCTCTGGCAGAACTCTGGGGCGTTTATTACGGTCTATATATAGCCTGGGAGCGTCGAACTACACGAGTGAAGTTAGAAGTGGACTCGCAGGTTGTGGCGGGTTATCTCACGACAAGGATCGGTGACACGCATCCTCTGTCTTTTCTAATACGTTTGTGCTATAGCTTTTTGTCGAAGGACTGGGAAGTCCGAATTTCGCATGTGTATAGGGATGCTAATCGTCTAACTGATGAATTAGCAAACTATGCATTCTCTTTACTTTTAGGTTTTCAGTTTCTTAATTCTTGTCCGGATTTTGTTCATCCGGTTATGTTAGAGGATGTGAGTGGATCGACGAGAGATCACGTAATTTTTTTCTTTTAATTAATAAAATGGGGAAGACAATGTCTTTCCCTCTTCATACCAAAAAAAGAGATTGTAACGTAATCCCTAAAAGTATTTAACACACTCACCATTATTTTCTATCTTGCTGAATTCTTGTCTAAAATCACCAAAACGTGAACAATGTGTCTTGAATCCAGTTGATAAATCATATCCAGCTCTTGCAAACCCACAACTTTCTCCGAATGAAAAATTCTGGTTAGTAGGTTGTGATGGAGTGGATAATCCTTGACTTAGTCCCCCTAGTTCGTTGTAATTTTCTTTCAAATGTAACAAATATGTTCATGGCACTATAGACACAAAAATGCTTGAAAAAATAAACAATAGCTCCACCACTGATCACTATAACCAGCGGCGTCCGTATACCAGTTGCAAGTTCTTTGATGTTTAGTAGATTGATGATTATCTTCTGTCATCTACAAAATCCACAAATATTTAATCCAAAGATCTTACATATAAAACTATAATAATACATACTTCGTTTGACTATACTTCATTTATCTTTCATCGAGGAGACTTTTCATCCAACACTATTGAATCCACAACTCTATAATCCAACAACAGATGAAAACAATATCAAAATCTTTGGGTAACATGATAACCTCAAATGATAGATGAATGTACAATGAAAATGTCGAATTAGAAAATCATCGAATTAGAAAATCATTTCAAACTGTGAAAAAACTGAAGGATTCGTGTAAACCTTTATGGATCTAATCATTCGACGAAACTTTTGAGAAATTGGAAGCCAGTGTCGAAGTGGTTGGTGGCTGGTTAATACACAACTAAGTTGTGATCCTGGCAGATGAGAAGAAGTTGGCGAAGCTGTTCACTTTCTCACCTATTTTGATTCTGACATCAAACTTATAAAATCACATGTCTTTTGGCGAACCGATATTGAAGTGTTTGAAGAAGTTTAGATCAGCGAAAAGATAAACCTTTTTAACTATGACTGGATGTAAGAATACAATGGTCTTTAAACACAATTAAAAGTACATAGCTTAAAGTGTCTTTGGGTGTTACTAGAGTTAGGAAAAATGTATGTGGGTGTAATATTCTCTAGAATTTAGTTAAATGATACCAAGTCTATTCTATATACGCATCACTCCTTCGAAACAGATGGAAGATTGGAAAGTTAATCATCTCTTTAGTATAAATATGTAATCACTAATCAGACCATTATAAAAGATTCTTACACGAAACCATACCATCACTTCCGTGTTTTCTACTATTGTATTCAAGTTTTAATGATATAATTATTTTGATTCTCATAATACATAATTCTTAGAGAAACTGAAATTTGGTATCCCAAAGACAATAAACCAAATCGATGAATAAATTTTTCTTTGGGATACCCAAAACGTCAGGGGAAAGGGAACCACATCCCCAACATTGCCTTGTAATAGAACAAATTCTTCATCATGTCCTCCAAATTTAATAGGCATGCGCATTTCGGGTCTGATGAAGCAATTTGTTTTTTTCCGTTTAGTGGAAACTAAAATTAAAGTGTCCAATAAGTTGATAAATGTAAGAAATAAAATAAGGGAAGCTAAATACACATATATTAGACGTACCATACCAAGAACAATGGGGTTGTGGAAATGGAATTTTTGAGTTTGCTAATCCTTTTTTACAGTTCCTGCAAACTAAAATAAAAGCCATTTAGTAAATACCAAACATGCTATATTATTAACACAAACATAAAAGATTATCAATAAAATGCTAAGCGCTTAGAAATAAACCTCTTTGCTTTCATTGAGCCATACCAATGATCATTTCTCTTATCCTTTCATTCTGCTCAGATGAAACCAAACCAACAATGATCTAATTTGCATAAGTCCGGATTTTTTTTTTTT
This sequence comes from Eutrema salsugineum, assembly GCF_000478725.1. NCBI lineage: Eukaryota > Viridiplantae > Streptophyta > Magnoliopsida > Brassicales > Brassicaceae > Eutrema > Eutrema salsugineum. Next base: position 5,121,879 of record NW_006256852.1, on the reverse strand, counting down.
TTAATGGACAACTAAAAGGTGGTTAACAAATAACCTTTTGTTTTGTTGCACGAACACAAAATAAAGAGTCAACTCCTTCCTTTAAAATTCATAACTAAGTTTGCTCTAATCATAAATTAGATTTATTAACTTGCCCTTGATTATATCTCGTTTTGTTGACGACAACAACGACGAAAAATGTATATATCAACAAAAAAAAGAAAAGAAAACTGAAGCTATATTTGTAAGTGTTAGTTATGTGGGAATAAAATAGTTACAGTTTGAATTGAAAGAGAGGAGACTCATCTGCTGCGGGAGATGTATACTGCAAAAGGGCGATTCATCCTTCTCTCCACGCAAGCCCAAAAACACCCTAAACAAGCCACGTTTTGCTCATTAAAAATCGATTTTAGTTTATTGGCTCACTAATTCACATCTTTACCCAAATATCTGAAAATCGTTCGCGGGCACATAATACACACCTGGATTAGTTCTCTCTACAAACCAAGTCCCTCCTAGTTCAGCGATCCACGGCACCTGCTCACAACAGCAATCATACTTAAACTAAGGCAATAACACATCATTAAAAACTTAATCAGGACAATAAACAAATCATCATACTCAGGATACGAAACAGCGTGATATAAGAGGTAAGCAACATAATAACGGAAAAGTAAAAACCAAGTAAATATGAAACTGATGCAACTTACTTTTGCGCTCCGCAGTTACAAGGGATTTTGTTGTCCTCCAGCGGGAATTTGTAGTTGTAACTTATTTCTTCACCAGCGTCTATATGCCGTTTAGCGTAGATAAATATCTTTTTCTTACCGTCAACGCTTATAATCTTGGTGTAACAGTTGGGCTGCATAAGCACAATGCTATAAGAATCCAACAGAAATCAAAACAAACTAGCCAATGATACAAAACTGTGCATACAACTGTGCATACAATTACCTCGCATGAATGGTTTATAAACCTTGCTATGCCACCACGCTTTGTGGCATCAATCTAAGACCCATGATACGGAACAAGTGATTCAGAAGTGTCATTATAAGGGGAAACATAAACTAGATAAGAATTAATGTATTGCACAGGTGACTAACCACATATCCATCGTCAAGCCGGAAAAGATAACTACTTCCAATACCCATCTTTTCATATTGGCGTTCACGTATCTCAGATATCTGTGAGATTGACATATTGAACCACAATCACGATGAAATTAAAAGAGAGCGCATAACAGTGTCCTTAATAGAACAGTAAGGTTCATCAAAGAAGCTAAGATACTGTACAGTACTGTTACCACATACCTACAATATAATATAATGGAACACAATGATCAAGCAAGTCATACTTACAGAAGAACGTATCAACTCTCCAACATATTCGATCACAAAGTCCTCAGCATCAATCGGTTCAAGTGCGACAAGACCCCAATCATGAATCTTGCTCTGTTGAAACCGCAAACGCTTTTTCCTTGCCTGCCACCAACATTACAAAAAGAAAAAGAAAGATATTAAGACTACATTGATATATTACACAAAGAGATAACTGGTTTTTGTTTTATTCACCTTCAACTGAGAAATTTTTAAGAGGTCAGCACCATCTACAGCAGCTAGAAGATTACGCATTTTTGCCCTATTAGTTCTTGCAGAAAGAACTTTTTGAGTCGAACTGAATTTGGAACCAAAATGTTGTATGTGTACGCAAGAACTTCCTCTAACACGAGTTCTCTCTTCAGGACTAGCCTTTAATGACCATGCATGCCAATGCCAGCCATTAATAGATGTGCGTGCACATCCATCAGACTTTGGCATTGACATTACCCTTTTTTTAGTGCTTGCTTTCGGTCTTGGTTTTGCCAATGGTTTTAAGGCAATCGGCATAGGGCTGCTATCGTCTATTGTCAAATCCTTAATGGGAGAAAGCTCTGTTGTATGTTTCGTTCTAAGCATCAATTTCTTCGAACCTACTACACAAACCAACCAAATACATGTAAGTTGAGGTATAGCAGAACAACATAAAACCATGGAACCTAAAAAGTGAAAACTTTTAGGAAATAATTGCCTTTCTGCAGCTTATTTGATTTATTGGAGGGAAGCTTTTCTTCATTTCCAGCATGATAGCCTTCCTTAACAACAGCGCCTTCAGAATCCATTGAAGAAAATGATAATCTCCGACATGAAGGTACACTGGGGACTTTTTCATACAACAAGTGCTTCTTATTTAGCTTTGATGATTGCGATGCTTCATGAAAGAAAGTACTCAATTGTTAAAACCTTGGGCCAATGCATTTAAGTAGCCAGATATCCCCTCAAGAAACTACAAGCATGTAACAACAACAAAGTACGATGTTAAAAACTTACACATAGACTTCTGGGATATGCTGCATGCAGACATCTCCACAATCTTTTTTCCTTCAGCAGCATTTCCTGGATAAAGTAAACTACTAAAGCAATTGCAGGAGGCATTCTCAGAACCTGGTAAACAAATCAAAGAGATCTTACTTTTCCGTTTCTTGCTGAGGCGTTGAGTGGAAATCTTGTCCAAGGTTTCACAGCCAAGGCTTTCGCTATCAGCTTCCTTCCCAGAAATCTCAGTAGAATCTCTTACTGCTCCATTGCAAGATTTTGTACCTTCTACTCTGACATCTGACATACTCTTTCTCTTTAGCTTTGATATATGAGCTGCTTTTCAGAGGGATGAAATCAGTAGGCTCGGGGTGCATGGTTAAGAAGCTCAAGAGCTCCGACGAGGAAGTATAATGTGCAGGAAACAAATAAAGGAGTCTTTTACCTTTTTGCACTTTCTGAAAAGACTTATTTGAAAAATTTTCCTTATGATTCTTGAAGTCATCAGTTTCCCCAGATTTCTCAGTAGACATCGAAATCTCCTCACAAGATTTTTCAGCATTTGTACCTTCTTTTAACTCTTTCCTTTTATTCCTTGATATCCCTAATAGACATATACACCAAAAAGAACATGAAACTGAAAAAAAGAAAGAAAAGAGAGAGATAAACATTGATATCAAAACAGAATCACACCTATGCAGTACAAAAAAAAAAAGAAAAAAATTACTTTTAAGTCTTGTTATAAGGAATTCGTCATCAAATTCATCTGCTATACTAGCTTCTTGTTTTTCCTCACAGATCACCGTATTAAGAGCATCTTTGCCAATCTTTTCTTCCCGAAGCTTCGTCGCATTCTTTATGATACCTGCATAATAATAAAAAACAAACAATATAAGGACAAAAGTAATGTTCCTCAAACTCGGATGAAAAAGGCTATTACTTACTTTGATCCCGCCTGTCAACATTCCTTATCTTCTGTTGACTTGGTTTCCGAACTGACAAATCTATACTGGGTGTATTGACTTTACGGGCTTCTCTCATGAAATGAGAATCTGTAGACAGTTTCTTAGATCGTTGTTTAACCAGATTTTTTTCAGCAGATCTGACACATGGTTTGCTTGGCTTCTCTGCTGTCTGATTCGATTTATTAGACTGTGCGAGCTTTTTGTTCCGAGTAACAGTTTTGATCTTCTTCAGGGCCAATGTTTCTTTGCGAGAAAGTTGATGGCTCCCTTTCCGTGAAGCAAGGAATTCATTAAGCGAACACTTTATGAACAGTGATTTCCAATCTTTCATAACAACATTATGCAACTTCTGTCTACATATAGCCGTTGCAACATATTCTCCAATCTCAGGAATGGATTCCTTGGACCTTACAGGCCGAAACTTACAACGAAGAGATGGCATTTCAATGTTGCTTTCACATCCAGGTGGTGGTGGCTCATGAATATCCAGAGTATCAAGTTCATCCTTAACAGGACTGTCCAATGTCTCCAAAGTTGAAATAAATGTATTAGCAATAATATCCTCAGACATTATTTGCTGAGAGGATTCTCCCTCTTGCAACAGTCTCTGAGAATCACTGAAATCATTGGAAAAGCGCAGCCCAGCAGGAACCACATTCAAGTCATTCTTCTTTTCACCAGTCCCTTCCAAATAATACTGGGAACCATATGACGGGTTTTCCTGCAGCAATTTGCAACAATTTTGAACTCAGCACCCACACGCTAGCATGCCACAAGCAAGAACCGAACAAGAAAGGACAGATTCAAAGGTAGTTATTTCCATAGAAAACTCCACAAATGCTAAATAAGGAGATTTTATTCTCCTTACCTCATGCATTTTGCCATCTCGGACAGTACTAGCGGCATTATTCGCTCCATCTTTAATGAGAATGCCAGTATAATCAGTCAAGTGAGTTTCCAGAGACGAGAAGAGCTCCCTCTCTACATGTTCTGCGATGCTTGCTATGATGCTTTCTATTCCTGGTAAACTGGCTGCGTTGGTAACTAAGTCAAGTTCATTAAAGTAAGAAGTTTTGCAGGAAGAGGAATCCACCCTACAAGTCAACTGCAAAACATCAAAAATGACATTTCTCTCATTAATGACCAAGGCTAATAAGAAAAAATGACAATTAATCGAAGTCGTACAAAAACTTAAAAAGCTCACACTCTCAACTGCTACAGGTTTGTCTGAATAATTGGTCCGAGAACCCTTGCAGTAGCTAACACCAGTTGAGATGTCAGAAGGATGACACCAAAGTTTTTTCTTTCTCCAAGATGTTGAATAAGTATCCACAGTATCGTAAAAGACAGCATTCCACATGATTTGCATGCAATGGTTGTAGAGTACTCTCGATATAGCTGAGCAAGCTGTCTGAAAGTTCTCAGTGCTTCCAACAGATTTGGTATATTTGAGCGACTCTGCAGCTATACGAGTATGACCCCACTCATTCAATATGTTCGTACAGCCTGTTGCTTCGGTAGTTGAGACAGCAGTTTTCTCCGCATTGATAACTTGAGACTGCTCAAACAAAACGTTACTAAAGTTAGTGTACGAGTCAGAGATAACCCCTGAACTTTTATATTTGCACGTATGTGCATAATTTTTTTGCATGTGAACATAAATGTGCAAATACAAAAAGAGTTTTGGATAGGGATTCAACATGGGCAGCAGAACTGGGTGGATCAGACTTGAGATGCTCGTCACTTTTCTTGGCATTAAGAAAATCTGATATTACACTGCTGATGATTTCATCGAGTAGAGCTCTTCTAGCTATTTTCATTATACCACTCTGAAGCTGGGAAGAGAGTTCTTCAGAAACTTCAGATATGAAGCTCACCCCAGACACTGACTCTTCACAATTAGCACCACCACATTTCTCCCTCCATACACCAATTACCAATTCTAATGTGATTGGTCTTAACTTATTTTCACTATCACGTAACTGCACAACGAAACTCTTAAAACGTGAGAAAAAATGTAGGGAACCTATGTTCATCAAGTATTCTAAAATATTAAGGAGCTGAGATGTAAATCCAAAACAAGAAAGAAGGGTACGGAAACTTCTAAAATAGAGATGAAACAAGAAGAAAAATCATCACAAATTTCCTCCTCATAAGATGATGCATTAAAAACCAAAGCTAAGCGCACTAATCACAATCTTTCAAAACAAGGCTACAAAGAGGCATCAGGATGAACATCATTGTAATTGCATGAGAATTAACTAATTACAATCTTTCAAAAGTCCTTTTTAAGTCTATATTCTTAACAGCTTACCAGGGCTGCATCTGAAACATATCCATGCTGCTGCCAATTATAGAGCTCCAATATAGAATGTGGTCCACGATTTCTACCCTCACTACCAACAAGAAACCAGCAGGCATGTTCGCTTCCCTGACAGAAACACCACAATTAAACGCAATTAAAGAAGAATCTTATGTGAACTCGAGCCATCGTGTCTGATGAATTTTTGAAATGAGTTTTCACCGTGAGAGGAAGTTACCAATGAGAGGATTGAAGCTAACAAATTTGCTTCCTCCTGGTTTAACATTAGCTGATCTGAGACAGAACCATCAGACTTGGTCTGCGGAGGCAACATCTGCTGGAAAATTAAATGAGCAGCAGAAGTTGGATGCTCCGTTTGAGGCTCACGTTGATGGACTGTGGCATTATTACTTACAGGAGGGACCACACCTATCATTCCAGTCTGTAGATATGCAAAGCCAGTGGCGACATGTTCAGGAAACTGCTTGAAGTACTTTAGTGGTACCGAGTTTGGCATATAACCATTTATAATTGGATATACAAGAAGATCCTCGGGTAAGAAACCAGTGGATAGCCCATCAAATAGCTGCTGTTGCGTATAAGGGCCACACATCTGGCCTTGCTGATTACCGTACATCCAACCAGTCGCATAAATGGTATATCCTGGAAGAGTCTTGTCTAAACATGAAGCTGTGCCACTACCACAAGCCTCTTGACCCTCACGGCAGTCTCCATTGGACCTGCAGCTCACCTCTAACGCTGTATCCAGACCACACAGTTCATCGAAATCGCAACAAGCGGAAGATACAGTCGCCAAATCATCACAGCTGACAAATGAAATTACAGTTTATTTTAGATTAACCATCCAATATAATAGATCACAACATGAAAAACAATAACTACAGAGTGGCACCTGTCACAAGAGTAATCTCGAGATGCTTCCCTTGCGGAGACAGCAACATCAGAACTGTAGACTCCCATATACGTCGAACCAAAACAATTTGGCTCTAAAGAAGAGCTACCATGTCTATGAAAAGAGTAACCTAATGCAACCATGGCCCAGATAATCTGGAGATATCTTCTCTGCATAAAACATATCAACACTATGATCAACAAATATACAAGTTTCATCCAATATTTAATTACATGGGCATAAAACGGCGTAAATAGAAAAAAGAAGGACGTTGCTTTCCATAGTTAGCTGTAAAGTAATGTCAAATAAAATTGAAATCGTACCCAATTAGTTCAGAGAGAAAGACTATGAAAGACTCCAAATTGTTAGAAATTCTGAAAGTGTAAACCTAATTTCTTAAGGGAAAGTTAACAAAATCAATTTGCAGGCTCCTTAAAAGCTTCAGCATTCAATTGAATGGCTAAACGAAGAGAGAATCAGAAACGTGAAGGTGGAATCATCATCATACCTCGAGAAGTAATACGGTAGCAGAAATAACGCCTAGATTTCAAAGAAAGTCAATCACGATCAAGGCAGCGATGAGACTGTCAATAACTTGGAGTGAAATTGATAATGAGACTTAAAGAAGAAGATCTTTTTAGAGAAAAAAAAAAATAAAGAAGAAGACGATGAACAAAGAAGAGAGTTGTGTTACCACCAAACAAAAAAAGAAAAAAAAAAATAACAATTAGGGTTGGTTAAGATGGAAGATCTCTATAAAATTTTGTTTTTTATATAATTACTTTAAGCCTCCGGAAAAACTTAAAATTTTTGAATTATTTAAAACTTGATTAAATACCAGCATGCAGGTCTATATAATACTAGGTGACTGTCTGCGCCAAACGCGGACTTTATACATTTAAAAAGTTGTATAATATAATTTTATATCTGAAATTATGCATAATTTATATACTTATATATACATTGAACGAAAGAATGTTTATGCAAATTTAAAAGAAATTATAAGATAACTCCTAAAAATTGAATGATATACAATTCATCATATATATTTGAAAATTTCTCGATATATATTAAACTTTAATAGAAGTTTAACATAAATAGAGACTCTTGATGGTGATGTTTTATTTATGACTGTATTGAATTTTTATAGGCTTTTTATTATTGATTTTCATAATTATTATATTATAACAAAACATAACATATATAATCAACTAAATTAGCGGTGGAAAACATGACCGTTATTTTTCAAAACATTGCAAAAACTACTATTGGTTGTCGTAGCGGTGGTTTTCACTTTAAAGTAGTACCCATTTGTTACTCGTAATCTAACTTCATTTATTTCTATTCATTGTTGAGAATAAATGCATCTATTTTTGAAAAAAATGTCTCCTTGCACGATGATTTCTGATTTAGGTATAGCATCTGATCGATCTTCTATCTGTGTTTAAATTATCAAGAGTGTCGAGGAAAGTTTAGGTGTTCACGGTATTCAGCGATCGTTTATATTCGCAGACGAACATGTAAGTATAACTTCAAAAATAACATAAAGTCTGAATCTTAATATATTATCAATACCATCATTATTTTGTAACTGAAAATCTAGGGTGATCGAATACGTGCATCGATTCCAAATCGTGTAGTAGACCGTTATGAAGGCATGATGTGTGATAAAGATTGGTACTTCATTGGGAACTTCAAAATTACTTCACACACGGGAACTTCGAGGATTACAGTCAATGGTCTCCATATCTGTATCGATGAGGATACTCATGTTGAGACGACATCGCCTAAATCAGATGACCAGTTGTATTCATTTGCTAATTTTAGAAGAGTCCTTGACAAATCTCTGATGGAAAACATAGACGTTGGTGTGTTTTCTTAGTATTTTATTATACTCAATAAGATTAATTAATACTATAATTAACTATATGAATATATTGCTTTATGCTAGTTGATTTGATCGGAGGTATTATCAAAGTTTGTCAATTGGAACGTCAAGACCAATTTTGGATCGAAAATCAGAGAATCAACTCAAGTGTTCTAAAATTTACAATTAGAGATTTTGAGTAAGAATCCATTGATACAAAGACTAATACATATATAAATCTTTACTATCATATTCTCGATATTAAGGAAAATGATATATTAATTCTGGTTTTTAGGGGTGTCGACATCAATTGCATAGCGTGGGGAAGAGATGCTGAACATTTTGAATCCTTATGGAAAAACCCTCCTCGTCGCAAAATCGTTTTCTGTGTATTGAGATTTTGGGAGATGTGTCGATATGGAGGTTATTTCTCATTCTATCGACAAACTATATATCAATTTATATTTATATCAATTGTAGCTAATATAATTTTCCATATTGTACAGATGAAATACGTGTTTGTTCTGGTCGAGAATTCTCTGAAATATTGTTCGATCCTCCAATTCCTAAAGTCGAAAATTCTCATTTTATGTAAGCATTGTTCACTGTTATCATCTTGTAAATTTCCTAAACAAAATTGTTGAATATTCGACTCATTATTTATCTTGTTCTTGCAGGCTTGACTACACAGATGATTTTAACAACATTGAAGATGGCTACTTTTTTTATCACTCACCTATTTTTCCTAGCAATTGAATCCATCAATTTCATTTGATGTTTTCCTTTATTTTGTTTGACACTTCTGTTTGACTTTTTCTCATTATTCTGAATTTTAAAACCCTTTAATTAGATGAAAGAATTATTATACTTAATAAAATTAGAAAATATTAAGATAACACATTAATAGTATGAGTGATATTGAAAACATTATTAATTACTAATCAATTTAGTAGATTAGGGCAATAAGATATCAGCTGCATCTAAATAATTCAACCTGTTCCAAATCCTGAATTGATCTTGTTCCAAATCCTGAAATATTGATTTTAAAGGTATATCAATCAACCTACTTATTTATTATCCTGAAATATTGTTGTTCCTTTAATTCAAATATAAATATTATCAATAAAACTACTTACTTGGATTTTAAAATGGATACTTGATTGATATCTGAAACAACGTCAAAACGGGATAAACCATGTTCTTCATGATCTTGGATGATCACGTTCTCTACAAACGTACATAATTTGATTCGTTTTAGTTTATAAAACATTAATTATAAAACAAAAAAAATCGTAGCATCAGAACACATACCCCCATTAATTATGACGCACCAATTCGTTAAAACACAAATAGCAAAAGGACCTTTAGACTTCACACACTTTTCATTTATCTCAGATGCTAACGCACCATGCGCAATACACTCAAGCATTACATCCCTATGTTTTGACAAACAAATTTATTAAGAACTAATTAAATATATAAATTATAGGTAAATTGACTTACTCATCGTCTATGATACGAAACCGAATTGATGCCTTCGTCGTACCATCTGGATACGTGATAGTAAAGTATCTAGCATCTTCGACCAATCCTATCAAATCTGAGTTTACAATTAAACTAAATCAAAACGATGAATTAAACAATTAATTTTCTTTTATATTTCGAAATTAAAATCAAACTCACCAATCAAATAATAATGCTCACTTGGGTACTCATAAATTGATAAGAAAGAGATAAAATTATGCAATAAATTGTTTATTACCGGTAGAACCGGTAAAAGGATAGTATTTTTCGTTAAAATAATAACATAATCATGTTTCGTAATATTTACGACAGTTCTCCAATTATAAGGATTCAAAAGAAATCCAGATAACATGATCCATTGTTCTTCTATACAATTCCGATCGAAATAGTCCATCATTTGGTTATTTGCCCGAATATGTATTCTAGAACCCTACATCAATATACAAACAAATCAAAATATCGTAATCAGAATAATAATAATACATGTATATATATATATATATATATATATCACGAAACATAATTAAAATACCTGTTCGTCGACAACGATCAAATTTAAGCTTCTCTTGCTACACGAACAATCCACCTTCCATTTTTTCAATATTTTTATCACAATTTTCCAATTAGATCTCCGTGAGCTCAGTGTTCGAACAAAATCATAATTTGTCATCACTCAATGTTAATCTTTCTTGAAGACCATGAACAAATCAACAAAGTACACATATATATATATATGTATATATATATGCATAAATCAACATAAAAGTATATTCGCAAAATGTAAATATTCCGAATATTACTCATTAAATATTTGTAAATATCTTCAAAAACAAATCACAATCCAAACTAAATGTAAATTTTACATTACGTCATAAATTAAATTCCAAAACTTGCTTAACTAATTTGTCTTAAGATTTAACCCCAAAAGGAAAAGGAATAAAATCAATTGAAATGAAAAGTTCTAGGGGATAATTATCCTAAACCACTAATTTATGTACGTAATAAGGAGTCTATTTTGATATCATAGAATAATATAAATTGTTATTTTTGTAAGTATCAATATCTTCTTGGAAAATGTAATAATAAGTAGAAGACTATCATACTTTATGAGAAAAATGAATAACTTTTACTTTATGAACATGGTCTGTAACTTATACAAAAATACTGAAGTGAGATTATCTATGATAGAATAAAGTTTTATTTAGAAACAAATTACAATATATATATATATATATATATATTTATCTATTGTTTTTGTAATTCAGATTTTCTGTGTTATAATATATATCACGATAAAGTATTGTTTGTAGTTTTGATTGCATTAAATTATATAATGAGATATCAGTTAAAGTCAAAGACTCAAAGTCGTTGTGTAAACACTAAATAGTATTTCTCCCAAAAACATTGAAACTTGAGAAAATTGAATATATTTACAAACCCAAAGGTCTTCAAAACGTCTCTGCTTTTACCATTCTTTATTAGCAAACCAAACAAACAAACAAACAAAAAAATGAAGAACAAAGAACAAAAGAAATACGATGAAAATGGACTTCTCGTAATCACACCAGCACCATTGAGAATGCGTTTCGGTGAGGATGAACCTAACTCACAACCTATGCCATCTGATTGGGAGATCGAACTAAATATGATTCGGGAAGAAATGGAATCGCAAAGAAAACCAATTGAAAAAGTCACACCGACTATCAAAGAAGTAAGTTATACTTTCATTCATATTTAATTAATAATATATTTTCGATTAGAGATCCATGATTTTAGAATGTATAACAATTGTTTTTGTTTGTAATATCTCTCTATAGACTGATAATGAGATATCAACTGATGAATCTCCAAAATCACGCTGCAAGAAAGGGAAACATGAACTGTGGCTAGATCTCGAAATAGGTTTAAAATGCATAAATTGTGGATTCGTTGAGAGAGAGATCAGGCATATGGATACAGCGGAATGGGTAATCAGTTAAACTTTTCATTAAATTATAGAGAACTTTTAGGAAATTACTTGATATAACCGTTATTTTTATATTTTTCGTCTTGTAGTCAGAGAAGAAGGTGAAGAATGGGAAGAGGAAGAGAAAGTTGAGAATATAGTTGATGGTGAACTATATTTTCTTTGAAATTTTCTTGCTACTATATTTTATTTTATGGTTAGCACTTAAAAAACTTTGAATGGCCATATTTATGTAATATTTTTGACTTCTCTCCTTTATGGTATTTGATGATATATTATTTGATAATATTATTATATGATTATTATGATATATATAAAATCAATAAATTCATTACATAAAAAGTGAATCAGTAAATAAATAGTGAATTATTTTTGTATCTAAATCTAATCCAACCTTAAAATATAACTCATAGATGATAAATTTTTCTTTTTGTTAAGCAAGAATCAAATAAATACTGATCGAGTTTTAAAACAACAATAGAACAGAGAAAAGCAATGCCACATAAACAACAAAGCGACTAAATATTATCAAAGACATCCTTGTATACAACGTTTAATGTCTTCGTTTGAGGCTTTTTGTCTTTGTCCGTGATTAAGATTTTTAGTCCTGATTTGGATGTTACCCGCGAAACAGCAACATACAGTTGACCATGTGTAAAGACTGGTTTAGGCAGATACAATCCACCTTTAGCAAGTGTCTGACCCTGACTCTTGTTTATCGTCATCGCAAAAGCAAGGGTAATTGGAAACTGTTTGCGCCTCATTCTGAAAAGAAATTTAGTCTCTGTCTGAGATAAAAATATCCTAGGAATAAGAACTTTCTCTCCTATTTTTTCACCAGTTATTATTATAGCCTCTAGGACATAATTGGCCATCTGAGTAATAAGTAACCTAGTTCCATTACACAAACCATTCCTAGGATCAATATTCCTCAGCAACATAACAGGAGTACCGGCTCTTAAACGCAAACAATGGTTGGGTAAACCAGAAACTTTAACACAGTTTAGAAACTCTTCTGTATATATCATATTACCCAGATCATTTTTGCTATCTGAGCGAACACTCTGAGAGGGAATTTCAGATGCATCATCCGTATCAATTTCTCTATCAGAGGGATCAATACCATCACAACTTAGATAGGTTCATTCCTCACCTGTTATATGCAAAACGATAATCAGCATTACAAATAAAAAAATATCTAAAACATTAATAAAGACGAAAATAATAAAACATTTCAAAAATTAACTATTATACCTTTTAATTGTGATGACATGTAATCATTTATAAGCCCAACATCATCATTCCTTGGACTCAAAATAGCCCTATCCTAAAAGAACTTAGAATCAGTCTTTTTGTGAAAATCTTGTCCATAAACTTCATCAACAATAGCTTTAATCAGATTCTCACAATCATTAATCAATAGTTCACTCGGAATATCAATCTCGCTTTCCCCGCTATCACTCGGATTTATTTTTCCTTCTCTGATATCAAGAATCCACCTTGTAAAAGATGCTAGCTCACACGTCTCACGACTGTTGTCTCCAGGGATTAGTCGCATGTTACGTGTAAGCCTCAACACTTTACATCCAAACCAAAGGGGAAATAAATTTAAAGTAGCCATAAGAATCTCTGTTTTGCCTGCGTTTGGAATAACAGGCAAAATTTGCCTGAAATCTCCACCAAAAACGATAACTTTACCACCAAAAGGCTTGTCACATTTTAATATATCTCTCAAGGTTCTATCCAATGTCTCGTAACAATCCCTACTCATCATTAATGTTTCATCCCATATTATCAGTTTAGATGCATCGATCAGTTCTGCAAGGTTTGATTGATATTTGATTGCACACGTCGTAAAACGATTAACAACAATTGGAATTGCAAATCTCGAATGGGCCGTTCGACCTCCTTGCAATAACAAAGCAGCAATTCCACTTGATGCAACATTCAGAACAATATCACCTTTTGAACGTAAAGTGGCTCCTAATAAGCTCCACAGATACGTTTTTCCGGTACCACCAGAACCATAAACAAAAAACCTTTCGCCAGCGCCTGAATAAACAGCTTCTAGAATCTCATCATAGATAAGTCGTTGTTCATCAGTTATCGTGGCAAACAACTCATCATGTCTAACTCGCAAATAATCTTGATCATAACTTCTTTCATCACGAATAAGAGGATTACCGCGTATAGTCATATCCAAATCATTTGGATACGGCATACATGAAAAATCTGTAAGAGAACTTCCAGCAGTACGCAGAAGCATCACTATCTCAGCTAAGCAAATGTTTTTAACCTGGTCAGTAGACAGCCTAAGATCTGCAAATCAGTAACCCAAACATAAATATGAATATATAGTATATCACGTAAAATAGTTAAACAAATAATTATTTTAGTATTGATTAAAAAACTGACCTGGTTTTTTTTGAATTTTTCTTTGAGTATATAACACGTCTTCGGATAAAATATCCCAAGTAGCATCCCAAACTCTCGAAGGCATCGAAACACTTCTTGTAGTCAGCATAACTACAAACAACCTACGCATAGTTATTGCACTAACCCATAAACTTGCATCTTTTATAGCCGCAATGTATTCTTTGTCGTCATCGAGTAACCCAAGGACAAAGCAAACTTCTTTGAATGTATCATAATGATGCCCTTTAACCGTTCTTATATCTTCAAAACACGTTGGACCTATAACTATATTGAGCAAGAGCCTCAAATAATAAGCCTCTCCTACAGACATAGGAACATAGGTGATCCTACCAATAGTTTTCCCTTTCTTCCTTGGTTTCCATTTCCTTAACTTTGTATCAAAAACAAATTTATGTGGAAACTCTACGTAAGTTAAAGACATACCTTCTTCATACTCTTTATTACATTCCATCCAAACCATGAATTTGGACATACCAACGGTAACACGTTCAACCACTTCTTCAGCAGGATCATCTTCATTGTATATAATTAATTGCTGATTCGGCAGATGAAACGGGAGTTTTGTCACAGAAACTGTACGACTATGTGTATCATAACCCTCGATCCTCCATATAGACTCGCCAGGTGATATATACCTAAACATAACATACAGTAAATATCAATGATGGTATTGAAGACTTCATTGATAAGATAAATAATGAAAATTGCAAGAAACATACCTACAGTTGAAATGCTTCTTAACTTCATCATCTTTGTCATCTTTGCCTATTACTGCGAGAACATAATCAGCTCCTTTATGAATATATTTAAAAAGATACTTGACATAACGCGATTGTATACACCATTCCACATTAATATGAGCTCGATATCGAATAGAAAGTTCTCTGTTATACGGAACCACATAACCATTGTCACAATTGAATCATTTCCTCGTTACAAATCTCTTGTCTTCACGTCTCCTGTATATCGGGTATCCAACATCATCAACTTTAGTAACAGGACTAAATGCCTTTGGAAAAAATTTGGTACATCTACCATCAGCTATACAAACACTATCCCTATCCAAAGCACCACATGGTCCGTGCATCATCACATCACCAATAATTTCATATAGATGAGGATCAGTTTCCTTATCAGGAATCTCAGCACATATAATCTTGTCGATATCATCACCAGTTGGTAGTTTGTCTTCGGGCCTCAAAAAAAGAACAATATGAGCATGAGGAAGTCATCTCTTCTGGAACTCTATTGTATATATTGCTATCATAAAACACGTAAAAACATAAAAAAATAAATTAGTTATCAAAAATCAAATGCAAATATCATCAATATAGATTTACATTGCGTACCAGCATTTACAACTCCCAAGACATTTTTTTTAGTTAGCTCGTACATGAGATCATCAAGTTTCATTTTGAATACTTGAGCGCATATGTCTGGTCTATCTTCTGCTTTCAAATTATGTCTTTGTAAATGCCTAGTAATTTCAGGCCATTTTGGATTACACGTGAACGTGATGAACAGATCTGGAAATCCAAAATGTTTGCACGTGGCCATAGCGTCCAGATAATGTTGAAGCAAGTAAAAGAAGCAGGAATGAAAATTCTTCTACCTTTCTCAGAAAGATCAGAATTTCCTTTATCAGCGGCATCCTTTATATTATCGAAAGTCTCGGATCGAAGTTTCTGTTGATTCATTGATATGAAGCGAAGTCTATTCATCTCGATCATCGTGAACGCGTCAACCAAAAACTGTTGGTACAATCTTCCGGACATTACAATTGTTGGAGATTCTCCAAACCTCTCTTGAACCCTAAAAGCAAAGAACTCTCTCATAGTAATCTTCAAACGTTTCCTCCCTTTCTTATCTACATATCCAATATCTATACCGAGTCTAAATCCATCTTCACCATATGGAAACAACAATGGATATTGTAAAGGCAAATAAGCAGAAGGCAATTCACTAATTCTCTTCAATCTTCCAGACCTACTTTCAATAACTATATCTCGTGTTTCGATTCCAACATCGAAATCATTAGGTACTAACGCAACAACTTCTTTTGCAGTTGGCAAATTAGTAGTACGTCCATCTGATGTTCTATCATATTCCAGTTTTAACCGTAAACCACTGGTATCCCCAAGACTTCCAAACTTATCTCGTACCGTCCTGAAAGCTTTGACGTGACAATTATGTCTATCCAACATTTTTTTAAGTGTTTGAACAACCGATTCTCTTAATGCTGAAGTGGAACCAACCGTCATTTATCACCAAAAACAAACGAATCAAAATAACAATTCGTTAGAACTTTTTATATCTTAAAAAACCAAAAAACAGCAGTAAAAAAACAAACATAATTTTTCTTACCCATATGCAGATATTCTGTTGGATGTTTCATTTGCGGTGTCATGTATGTAAAGCTGAAGGAATGCTGGATTCGCACCAGGAGCCGGTATCATATCACCTATTGAGTGATAGTTCTCACCACATAGCTGGAAAACATATGGCCCTTTTTCCATCGTTGATTGAGTTGTTAACTTTTCCTCCAAGCGAAGTAAAAGAAAACATCATGTTATATGCACGAATATGGTCACGAAAATGAGACCTTTCATCACCAACATTGTATAAATACGATAATAGAGATTGTGGTGGAGCCCTAATCAAGGGAAGAACAACTTTGCCTTGCATGCAGCATGTTGAAAACTTGGGTTTAGCTCGTGTAGCCTTTTTTGCCAATCTTTCTCCATACCACATATAAGCTTTGCAAAACTCACATATATAAATAGGATCACCGTCATCATAATAACCTAAAAAAAAATATTATATAATAATAAAAAATTAAGAACTAAATTACAAAAACCAAAATAAAAAGTTAATTAATAAATCTTAAATAATACCATTAACATCTAATCCCGGTTTTACAATTGAGACTATGTCGGTCCGAACAACTGGTTCATCTGCGGTAGCAACACCATCATTGGTTGCCCTTTTTCCTTTCCTCGACGTAGAACTTTTTTTATTAACAGGAGAAACATCGGTATTCTCTCCTTGTGGCACGACAATATCGGCCAATTGCTCTTCTGACTCGCTATCTTCATCGTTTTCTCTTTCAGAATCAGAATCAGTAGCTATAAAGCAAGCAAACTCGGCACTATTGTAAGAATCAAGCAAAAAATCTACACAGAAGATCATAGATAATAAAAGTTTAATACAACTATTAATTTGTCGATAATTAATTTGATAAAACAAAATATATAATTCAGAACAAATTATAAATCAAACCAATATCTTGTTTTAAGGCTTTCTTATCTCTCATAATAATCTTTCTTCTCTTCCTCGCAGCACGACAACCTTCCAAGGATAAATCTCTCTCATCAACGTAGAATTGACCAATTCCTCGACCAGTTTGGTAACTATCACCAGCTTTGGTTGGGGCATATCTTTCGGTTCTTGCACTCCAATCTATGTTAATTAAATAATTACAATTTTAGATATTTTTCCATACTAATAAACACGTGACATCAACCATAACTCACTTTTTTGGATACAGATGAAGAAACCAGGAAGTCAGCATCATCAGACCTAGCTTTGCGCTTCATTCTGATTTTTGATAACAGAAGTACACAAAAATTGTCTATCAATGTATATATATATATACATATATATCATTATATTATATAATATACGTTTATGTTAACTAACTTATATTTTTTTTTTCCGTATAACCGAAAATAGTTATAGATTAATGATTCAGTATCTGTGCTAATCCTAAATATTTTATAAAATAAGATTTTTTTTCCATTTGCCGAACAATGTACATTGTTGATACATCCTATAAAACTCCATATTTTCCAATTTTCAATATTTTCTATTAAGATCGATCGTAAGGTGATGCATTATATTTTTTCTTTTCTCGATTATAATACTAAAAAAAATGTTTGGTAATTTGTAAAAGTATTAAATATGAGAATATATATTTGTAAAGCATCAAAGAGTTGTCAACGGTTTAACATATTCTTTAGTTTATTTTATCATATTAAACAATTTATATATATATATTGTTTCCTTTTCTAAACATAACTTATTAGCTTATATTGTTCATATGATAAATAAAACTCGTTAGCTTAGCCATATAATAAATATGATTCATATTAATAATTCCAGAAAGTTACAACTATAAAAAAAAAAACAATGAACTATTCGACGATATAAATGGATCAGTGCTTAAAACACAAACTTCATATGAAAAAAAAGTTTGACGAAATTCATCAAATCAAAGACAATTCTTTGCATGCATCTTTGAATGTAGGATAAACAACACCTTCAACAGTCCTGATATCTTCATAAGAATGTGGTCCTCTCACGACACCCAACAAAAGACGCAGGTAGTAAAGCTCACCATCATCAACGCTACAACGATCAACCATAAACCTACTTAACGAAGAACGAATACGTGGCTTCCAAAGTTTTCGTATACGATCCCAAACGAAGGCTTTTGGTATTTCAGAGTATAAGAGCTCTCGGGCATTAGGAGAGTCCTGGTTACACACCATCCAAGCTGAAAACTTAGTTTTTGTTTCTGAAACTGGTAAATCTACGTCAGATGAGAAAACGTTATTTGACGGAGGTAAATGAAAAGGTAGAATCTCCACTTTGCCTCTTCCATGAAAATCATTGTCTATTAGAAATCCACAAAAATAAGAAAGAAACTCTCATATACCAAGAAAAAGTCGTCATTTGAGTAGACTATAGTTTACAAATCAATACTTAGCCCTTTGAATAATATAACAAAATTGTTAAAACTTGGCTACAAACTCTCATATAACAAAATTGTTAAAACTCTCATATACCAAGAAAAAGTCGTCATTTGTGAAGAATAACAAATAAAGATTTGAGAGAATTGTGTGATGACTAAAAATAGGCTACAAATTAAAGGAAATAAGAATAAAAAACCTGGAAACTCCATTAGAAGAGACGCAACGAAACAATAGACCTAGGACGATGAATTAACCTAATGGACATGAATACATATACACATATATATATAATGTTACAAATTTAGGGTTTTAGTACTTTAAACATTTTTAATTATATAAATATTCAATTTTAACATTTTTGATTATATAGATAATATTAATGCCTAAACCGCATGTAAACGATAAACGATTCCCATAAGCCATATATTCTGTAAAGAGATAATCACTATCGAGAATATAATAATAATAAGTAGTTTACAATACTCGATTAACAGATATTAATATACTAAATTATTAATAAATTATTAATATTAATATTTTGTATTATCAGACTATAGGTATATCAACGAAAGACTGACCGAAGATATTCTATATAGGCTGTCATAATACCAACAATATTCTATCTAGGCTGTCAGAATACCAACAAAACCATAAACGCTTTTTAGAAAAGGTTCTCTACAAAAAATTTTATTTTGGGGAAGCTCTTCTATGTTAAAATTTTTACAATTTATTGAATATATACACACCAGAATAAACAATATACCAGAAAAATAAATGACTAAATCGAGGAAATACAGTATATGAAAACCAAATAACTTTTTTTCGAAATTAGAATAACTGTCACGGTCAGTGCACCAGTCATTAAATAACAAATTTTAGTTTATCATATATAACATAAATATATATATATTACACAAAATCATAATATTAGTTAGTATTTTAAATTTATGTTTTCGATAAGTTTATTGTATATTGGAGATATACATCTACCAAATATTATAGATATACATATATCACAAACTATAGATATCCATCAATTCAAATCTATCAGAAGTTGTCAGATATTTTTTCAAAAACACAATGAATACTTAGCCCTTTGAGTAGACTATAGTTTACAAATCAACTTTTCAATCACCATACATCACCAAAAAAGACGAAAACACTACAAAACCATTGATATACGGATTTATTCTAAACACTAAAGACAATGTAACGATATCATTCATAACACTCATAATATAAATAAGACATAATCATTCATAACATTGATAATATAAATAAGACATAATGCAGTATGCATAGAGTCAAACCGAAATAGTAGATTAAACAACAACCGATATCACTTAATAAGTATCATGATATAATATTTTTACAAACATTAAAAAGAAAGATAAGGAATTGACATTCTATCGATGGTGCATTAGTTAAGGCGGTATCGCCTACAAAAAAAAAATCGATATGTTAGATCAATATATCTAAAATCAACTAACAAAATATGTCAATAAAGAAAAAATAAATTTAATATTTACTTAGCCCTGAAATCGTCAATCTCGTCATCAACAGGATTACACAGGAAATCATAGTAAGGAGAGTAAGAGCACATGACAACCGAATTCTTATCAACACCTATCATTAATTTTACGAATCAGAATTAGAAGAATGCAAGATTAGCTATTCTAAAGTACTAAAAAAAGGAATAAAAACCTACCTTGACCATTAGTCATCTTCCAAAACCTCAGCACAAACACCACTGATTCACTTTGATTACGTTGATAAAATACTATGCAGATTCTTAGCCAAATTCTCACGGGCGATACATGGCAATACACAATCTCTCCTAATTGATTAAAATAGAACAAAAAAGGTTCTTCCAGTTTAGATGTCATAAAACCAAAACGATACATTGTTTTTTTTTTGCATAAACAAACGACATATGAATAAACTCATAGATCTTACCCTGCATCAAGAAGTTCGAATCGAACATATGTTGCATTATCCTCATAAGCATCGCTGTTGATCTAACAGAGATCACCCATCTTCAACACGGTTCCCATTACATCTATATCGGATACAAAAAAAGTGATATTAACAAAACGATATATTATACTAAAATTGTCACAAAACTAATAAATGGTTACCAATATTACCAATTAAAAACCCAAAATCTAATCCGCGAGTCACGATATCAAAGAAGCGTGTGCAATTGAGACGCAAGTGTAGATTATGGGTTACTGGAGAGATAGGAATCACGACCGTATGAGATCCGAAAATAAACTGATGCCTGTTTACGGTTATGCAAATCGAACCACTGGCCTTCTTAACAACGAATCGACGAACCCTAAACCAGTAACCTTGTTTAAGTACAGGTTCATGCAGAGGGATTTCATCGGGCATGACAGTTGCGGCGATACGATGACCCTAAGATCGATTTCGCATAAGATAAAATGTAAAAATCCAAAAGAAAAATTGCTTTTAAAAACAACCCTCTGAAATATATAAAGAAATAACAACTACATAATGAAGTACCTGATCGTCAGCGAGAATCATCTCAATTGTATCACCAAAGAAATTTACATTCTTCCAGAGTCAAACAACTTGCACACGAACTTCACCGCCGGTTGTGTAATAATCTAACCTAGAGATATCAACAACATCAGACATTTTTTTTTCTCTGTCAAGAACACAAAAGGAAAAGTAAAAAAAAAAGAAGTAAAGAGAACACATATATATACGCGTTACATTCTAGACAGTTATTTCCTTTTTCAACCTAATAAATTTATGGAAACATACAACATTGAATATGTATTATTAAAATAAAGATTAATTTATTTATAGGTTTTATTTTAAATGACAACAATTGTCTGTCAAAGGCGTCTTTTCATCCGTTAATATATTTTTTCGAGACATTAGCAGCATGCAATATGAGAGAATAAAATCTAGTGGCATCTGGTGTACTAAGCATACACGCAAGCGAGATACGCGAGCATACCGAGTCAAAAATAATCAAAAAATATAATAGTTTCTTCAATATACAATCATCACATCAAGCTAGTGCATGCCACAAAATTCTTCTGCTTAATCAATTAAACCTATCGACAAAATACAGAATCGTAGACACGCAAGAAATACAGATATATTGAAGATAATTTTCCAACATTATGAATTCTCTGAATAACAAACATATAAAACGATTGTATTAAATGGAATCTTAAAAGTAAACTAAAAATGAAAAAACTTATATATATGATAAGCGTATAGAAAGTTTGACTGTATATATTGATGATTATGTCATGTATTTATCATTTCATATAACATAATTAATTAAAAAAATTATTTTGATTTATTGTTAAATATTTTTCTCATATATAAAATTATCATGTATATCATCGATGGAACAAACCCAATTCAAATCATGACAATACAACGCCAATCAAAAATATCTCAAGTTTTATTTAAACCAAATTTATAACACCACCAAAAAAATAAAAATAAATAAATAGTCTAAGTAATAAATCCTTAATAAAGAAACATAAAAATACGAAATCAAGACCCAATGAATCATATAACGACGTTATACGATCAACATTATGTTGTTTTTCCTTTCCTCGTTGGTCTAGATGATGAATTAGAACCACCACTGATATCAGCATTCGTCCTTTTTGAGACTGGAGTAGCTGGCGAGATAGGAGAACTTTCGGATTCTTCTATAGAACTTGACAAAGAAATTGGTGCCTACAAACAGGAATATTATCTCAGACAAATAAAGTATAGACTGAAAATCTCATTAATTAATATATCAAAACACATACCCGTGAATAGACCTGATCACGAAAGATTTCAAATAAATGATCCTCTGTCGTAAACTTGTCAATAACAAATGAAGTTTTAATCTTGTTGATATTATCATCGGACACTGATAGTCTGAAAAGAAACTCCTTGCCAGATAACTCTCTTAAAGTAGTCGGAAGAGCAGATGAATCATCCTTCGCCATTAAAAATAAAAAATTAAAAATTAAAAATTAAAATACTACAAATACACGTTAATAAAAGTACAAAACTATATAAAACATACCCCATCTAACTCTTCGTAAACTTCTTCAGCTGTCTTCTTAAGTAACCTTTGAGCATATTGATCAAAAAGAAGAAAGACTGCTAAACCACCATCGCCATCGGTGACATTCAACATAAGGAAAAAGCTACAAACAACAAAAGAAATCAGTTCTCATTATACAATACTCTAAAAATATCATCAATATAAATTTAATACGTTATTCTTACTATATGAAAACATAAGAATGTTTACCAAGCAGTGACATCTGAAACATTTTTCAAACAGTTCACACATTTCCACAAAAGAGGGCCAGTATCACTGGTCTTCTGTGGAATCGGATAAACCTTTTTATTGCAAGTTTTGCATGCAATGTAATACCAACTATTACTATTGCCTATCGAAGTCACACTAACCAATGTCACGTACTTGCCAACCTACAAATCACAATTACATCCCGAACATATCAGAAACATATCAAATTAATAAATTAAATAAAAAAAGTTACAACAAAAAAAAGAAGATAAAACAAAAAGATATACCCTGCTGGCATTGTGAACACCATCTAACGTTCTCCTATAGATATTATCACCAAAAAAATCCTCCATCAAAACCTCATCAGAATCCTTAGAAGCTTCCTCTTCGACTGGTGTAAGTATATATCTATCATTTGACAACCTAGAACAAACGAATTAACAATTGTGAAAATTACGCTAGATGTTTTGTACAATTAACCCAATATATATTAAAAATATTAAAATGGACATACTTTGATCGAAATCTAGTTGTGTATGTTGTAACTGGATCCATCAAGATGAGAGTCGTATTGAATGCATTCGAAACACTAACCTCACCTATATAAAAAATCACTAATTGAATATTAACAAATAACAACGTTAAGAAAACTAAGTCAAAAACGCACCACGATACTCTTTGATGCAAGCAAGTCTGATCAAAATCGAAACAACTGATGCAGAGTTACGCTTAACATAATCAGACACTTGTTTCGCATAATCACCCCAGAGAGTACACTGTAGCTGTAGATCACTGATACATAAAAAGACTAACATCAAACATAATATTCATATAAGCAAGAAAAAAACAACCCATCAGTCACAACAATAAGGTATGTAAGAGAAATAATGGGGGATAATTATAACTTTAAAAACAATGAACTGACCTTGTATCTCTGAGAGATGCTTTGATTCGAAAACGTCGCTTTCCTTGAGCCACAACATTCTCAACATGACCAACACGAATGATCTGACCAATTATATCTAAAAAACCAAGATTTATATGTAATACATATATATATATATATATATATATATATATAAAGAATTAGATTCAAATATAACAAATAAAGTATGAAATAACTGAACATACCAATCAAATAACTATTATCAGATCTTTGATAAAATTTCGGGGAAACTCTTTAAAAATTTATCAGGAACCTCAGTTGGGAAGTGTTTGCACTTTTCAACAATAGTGTAGCATAAAAGACGATCTTGTAAAGCGAACGACCGCTTCGAAAGTCACTATTATAGTCAACAACCTTAAAAGTGTTTATAGATATTGCTTGTCCTTCAACCAAATCCTTACGAAAAGTCTTGACAAATTCTTTATCAACAGAAGCATGAATCCTATCACCCTGATAAATAACACACAAAAAAAAATATGAATAAGAAAAGAATCACGATACAAACATACTAACAATACCGATTAAAATAATATATATTAATAGTACTAAACACATCTCTCGATCAACTAACACCATCTCGAGTGAAGACCCACCCTTTCCTTTGAAACCATCCCAAATTTTAAGAACCTTAACATTTATCACATAGCTATCTGAAATTGGATTGAGCTCACGAATGAGAACCGAAATCGACGACTTTCTTTTAAAAATCGACATCGAACAAAGACCAAGGAAGTAGTAAGACAATGAAGAAAGTTGTAGGTAACTCAATAGAATACGTATGTATATATATAGTATAAGAACCGCCATAACATAAAATAATTAGGTTATAAAATTTAGTATTTTAAAAATTATAGATAAAGGAAACTCATTGAATATACACCTTTAAAATGGAATAATTTAGGATAACACTAAAATTTATAAGAAGAATATTCCAAATACCTAAAGTAGTTATATAATTTTTAAATTATAGACAATGTAGTATAAAAGGAATATATATATATATATATATATATATATATATATATGATAATACAGAACAGTGCAAACAGGAATATTTTCATTAATATAACGAAATTCTAAACACATTATAAAAATTATCCTTTAACAGAATAAAGTAATAAACAATAAAGAGATTATTATCCTTCAAAACAATAAAGTAATTATATATATATATATATGATAATATAGAACAGTGCAAACAGGAATATTTTCATTAATATAACGAAATCCTAAACACATTATAGAAACTATCCTTTAACAGAATAAAGTAATTAAACAATAAAGAGATTATTCTTCAATACAATAAAGTAATTATATATATGTGATAATATAGAACAGTGCAAACATGAATATTTTATTAATATAACGAAATCGTAAACACGTTATAGAAATTATCCTTTAACAAAATAAAGTAATAAACAATAAAGATATTATTATCCTTCAATACAATAAAGTAATAAAAAATAAAGAGATTAAAAATTATTTTGACAACGCATAGAAATTTAAAATATATAAATATTTTGACAACGCATAGAGATTAAATTAATTTATATAATCACTTTCTAATGTAATCACTTTAGGTACTATTCTTTGATATCCAATCATTTTGAGAATATTTTAGAATATCAAATCTCATACATAATACTATAAACTAAAATTTGTAACTGGCAAACATTGCGATAGAGACAATAAAATCAAAATTTCTTAAGTCAGAAAATCTCGATGAATATTACAAACCATTAAATTTAAATTTAAATTTAGAAATTTAATATAAAAACACTATAAATTTGCGATATAGAAAAACAGCTATATCATCATCTATTAAGGACCAGATATCAGCTCTTTGAATTGATAGGCCTCGAAGCATCGTGAATTCAGATACTTGTGTGCATCATATGATGTAGTAACCAATAAACATCCTGTATTATATAAAAAAAATAGTTATCATATATAATATACATTTAACTCATAACAAAAACTAACAAAATACCTCTTCGAATAATTATTTTCGCAAAATGCATGATGCAAATAACGGCATCTTGTTTACATCCTTCAAACTCACGAAGAAAAGTTGCAGCATAATCACCTTTTAACAAACACGATAAACACCGTTTCCTAAAATTCTCATATTAAAGAAAAATCAGACTGATATAAACAGAAATTGTATTTTAGTAAACTTATTTTTTAAAAAAATATAATACTCGTTTACAAATTACCTTTCATTCTCGAGATCGAATCTTACTATCGAATGTGTAGAACAATCAAAAGATCTAATTCTATCGTGAAAGCTTCCAACATTGACAATTTTACCGATTAAATTTGGTTTTGTAAAAAAACAAAACATCAATTAATAAACAAATCATACAATGCCAGCAAACTAAGAAAGATATACTGAATACTCACCGACACAAAAACTAAAATCAATAGTCCTATTCATAATATCTTCATAAGCGGCAAACGAAAAATAACTATTGATATCTAGTGTATAAGAGCTTGCACACGTTGTATCAACTGTAATCTGGATCATATAAGGATGTGTACTTGTCTTGAACTCACCTATGACAGGTAATAGGTTTAAATTAATTAAAAGTATCCAGTCTCCCTCTTGACATATGTTATAATACTTATCATAAAATTCAAACGGTGCGATAATAGAAATCTTTTGTCCCTGTAAAAAAAAAATCAAACATTTAAAAATACAAAAACAAAAAGAAAATTGATTTATGGATTTTACCTTCCAGTCGCACATTATAAAATCTAACGTGCGGTCACGTTCAGGAAATCGGTTAAATTTACGCAAGACTTTCAACTTCGTTTTCCATATATGCTTTGTTGGATCAATATCAGAAATCCCAAACAGATTTTGATCATCTTTTTTAGAGAAAATTGGCCAAAAGGGTAGTTTTAAGTTTTTAATTTGCCAAAAGGGTGTGTTTTGAAAAAGTGGATGTGTTTGTGTAGTTTTTATGTGTTAATATCTATATTATCCTCCTAAATTCAGTTTATTTACATTTCTATGCCATTATGATAAATTAAGTATTAAATAAAATAAAGGAAGAGAGAAGAAAGAGATAGCCTGAGAGAAAAAAACAGATCTTAATTAAAAAAAATTATTTTCACTTTCCTCTTTTTTATTTCTTCTTTCTCCTTTAATCCATTCACTCTTATATATTATTTTAAATAATAAAATATATAATAATATATATTTAAAAAAATCATACATTTTTTTTACACCTTTTAAAATTAGAAAAACTTGAATGGTGGATAGGATAGGTAGTGTTAAACAAAAAAAATCTTGACATAAAAATCCTAAAAAATAGATTTTAGGCCTTGATTGTTTGCAGTTTTTTTTAACAGATTTTAGTTTTCGTTTTTCAAAAATCCATTTTATTAACCAGTCAAGTTTTTGAAAAAAATGGATTTCTTAAATTATAGGAAAACTAATTTTTTCAGAATTTTTATTTTTTTCTAAACAAAAACCAAAAACCACCCTATATGGATTTTTCAAAAAAATTTCCTAAGTTTTTGTTATTTACTTTATTGTTTTTTTAAATACTGCTATTTTTCTCAATAAGTAATTACGAGAAAAAATATATTTCTAAAATAAAAAACGTATAAGCAAAACAAAATCTCATTTCTAAAATAACCTCATTTTACATTTTTATATATAACTTTTACTCTAGAAAAGATCTATAATTTTATAGTTTTTTTTATTTATTATATTTTTCAGTTAATTTTCTTAGAAAAATATATGATTTTGAAACTTCAATTTTATTTATTTAATTTGGTAAATTTTAAACACATAAAATTAAGTTAAAACTAAAAAGCATAGAAACGTTTAAAAAAATAATTATTGATAAGAAAATCAGAAACTAAACAAAGCATACCATTTAAGATTTTAGAAAACAAAAATCTACAAAAAAAAAATCAAAAACCAAAATTTTAAAAACCAAAATTCAAAAATCAAAAACCAAAAGTTTAAAACCAGAAACCAAAAACTAAAACCCATGCAAACATTCATGGCCATAGTTTTTGTTTAAAATTGGAATTTATTTTAAAAACTAGTTTTCCTAAAAAATAGGAATCAATTTTGTCAAAATCATGATTGAATAAAAAAATGATTTTTTGAAAACAAAAATCAAAATCTATTCTATAAACTGCAAATATTCAAGACAGTATACTTTAGTTATATAGACATGGTATTCAATTAAAGGTATTCAGTTGGTATTCAATTGAATGAATACCTAATAGGTGTACACTGAATTGTGAATACTTAATAGTTGTACACTGAATTGTGAATATTTAATAGTTGTACACCAAATAAATGGTGAATACCGTTGAGTGAATATCTTTGGGTGTACACCAAATGGTAAATACCTTTATATGTACATCAAATGAATGAATATCAAATCGTGAATACTGGTGAATACCTTTATGGTGTACACTGGTGTACACCAAATGGTGAATACTTTTACATGTACACCAATTGATGAATACTTTTACGTGTACACCAACTGAATAAACACCAAATCATGAATATCTAGGGATGAATACTTTCACATGAATACCGTTAAATGAATACTTGATAGTTGTACATCAAATGGTGAATACTTTCAAATTTTTATGTATATTGCAAAAAATCAAATGTTGTCTGTTTTAAAAAATTCAAATTTCTGTATGTGTTAAAAAATATTTTTATATTTTTAATATATATATATATATAAATTATTAAATGTTTTATTATTATGAACAATTTACAATAATTGATACAAGGGAAAAAATAATCTTAAATGAGGAAAGAGAAAATAATAATATTTAAATACATTACTTTTTTCCATCTCTCACACTCTCTCTCACGCTTTCTTTCACTTTCTCTCACGCTCTCCCATGCTCTCTTCCTCCTAATAAGGGTTCTTTTGCCATTTAAAAATGTTACTGTTCAAAAACTACCAAAAACACACATGAAACTAAATACACACCTTTTTGGCCAATTAAAAACTTAAAACTACCCTATTTGCAAAGAAGCTCTATTTTTTATGTGTGGCAATACTTATGAAATAAGCCATCTAGCAAAATCAACAGCCTCAATAGAAGCAAGACAATTGCTAGCAAAAGTGCTTTGAATAAAAACACCAAGACTATATTATGAAGGTGGCATTGTAATCACATGTGGTTTACTATTTATACCCACTTCAGAATAAAAGGATATATTGAATATTCTTCTTTTAGTCATTACGAATTGTCTATTTGACATTTTTGTTATATCGTATTGCCTTATTATAAATTCTATAATATTCGGGAAAATAATTGGCGGATAATCAGTATCCACGATGATAAGTTAGTATTATCACAATATGAATATCATTATTTCTTTTTCCAAAGAACACTAAACTCTATAAAAAAAATGTAATAAAAACACATACAAATAAAAACTTATCAATTTTATCAATAAAATGTATATATTTTAAATATAGAAACACGACATATTAAATCACGAATCGAAGCTTTAGAAAATAAAACTAATACGTAAAAAACCCTATATCAAAACTTATGAAAACTATCATTCAGCTAGTCCTGGAGATTGGGTCACTAACAACACGTCGCCTCCATAACTTTTCTCTATGGTCCCAAACAAAGTCGGATGGAACCTCCGAGTACAAAACCACCCTATTTTCCGAGAACTCTTTGTTGCAGTGCATCCATGCAGTGTATTTAGAATTTATAAGAGGAACACGAAACTCGTCATCATCGGTTATCAAAATCCCAGCTTCTGGACGATTAAAAGGCAACACATTTAAATGAATGCGTCTACCTTTGGCTGCATCTATAAAACATAAGTAGGTTAAAAATACGAATTACTATTACAACTTACAAAAAGATGAAACCCAATAAACACAAATCAATGACAAATTACATATACAATATACCATATACCTGATGAACTCATTGTAAATGCCTAAGGAAAAATCTT
This sequence comes from Eutrema salsugineum, assembly GCF_000478725.1. NCBI lineage: Eukaryota > Viridiplantae > Streptophyta > Magnoliopsida > Brassicales > Brassicaceae > Eutrema > Eutrema salsugineum. The sequence goes on along the minus strand of NW_006256852.1, from coordinate 5,091,602 downwards.
GATGAAGGGAATTGTATAAATAACAACAATGACGGTACATATATATATATAACCAAATATTCTAGGTTTTTTTCAGAATATTTACTTTTTTCATTTCTGGTTAACAAAAATATGAACACGTATATACCAAAACGAATATTCTCTATGGTATTACAGCACCAAAAAATCTATATAATATTCAGTTGCCACAAATAATCGGAAATTTAACAATAAAATTATTATGATCATTGTAAATATACGACGATGAGTTTTTAGTTATATACATCTACTCGGTATTTAATTTTATTTTACCTATCTCTATATAGTTACGTAACTAAGAACGTATAAAATATTTAAAAGAAAACGTCACAAATAAACCCTCTCCAATATATATTTTTATTGAGTAGAGTATCGCCACAAAATTAATCATAAGATCCACCATCCGAGAATATCCAAATAATAACTTCTTTTTTTGCGAACTTAAATAACATAATGATTTTAACATCGAATAACAAATCATTAAACTATATAAAAAAATATAATATTGTATAGAATTTCCCAATTTGATGAACACAATTAAATCAACGGGTCTAAGAATTAGTCGTCAACGATCTTCTTCCATAAGTTCAATAGATTGTTCACTTCAAGAAGACCTGGGTCCAACATAAGCTGCGTACAACTATAAGCCGTCGTAACTATCCAAGAACCTTGTAAAACACAACAAAAAAATATACCAAGGGACAAATAATTAGATGATAAAATGAATTAACTAAAACACACATAGTGTATCAAGAAATTTAAAAGTAATTTATTCACCTTTCGAAATTTTGAGTTCTGCAAATCGAATGATACAAATAATAATAGCACCATCGAATTTTGATAAACCATTAGTGAACTGAATACCATAAGGATGCTTTAACCGACATGGCAAGCGACATTCCCTACAAAGGTACAATTGATATACATTAGACTATAAGATATATTGATAACTTAAACAATGAAATACAAAAATCTGTGATAAATAATGTCTAATACCTTTCATTCTCTAACTCAAGATATATATCACCGTTCATGTAACTCTCATAAGGTAGATCTTCATCAACATAATTTCCAACAGTCATAACGCTACCAATCAAATCTAAAATAAAAACAAAACAAAAAAAAAACGAATAAAAAATTAAGGTATATACTATGTTATATAGAACCATAAAAACCACAACTCCAAAAATAAAATATAGATTCTTACCAACATAACATCCAACGCAATGAGAACCATTTAGTATGCTTTTGTACTCGACAAAAGAAAATAAATTTTTTGGATTGTTGTTCAAAACTTTAGTAAAACTTGAGTTCAAATCCAAAACAATACGAAAAGGATGTGGGACGATTTTGGTACTCAATTCATTATTAGGCATCACTCTAAAATTCCGCAGCACCAAACAATCACCCTCACCAAACAACTGACCAAAGTTACGTGCAACTTCAAATTCTATAGTCCCCTTAAGTTTAATACCCTACGAATTAACAAAAAAAAAAGAACATATCAGACAATTAACTACCCAATATCGAAAACAAAATCTGAACATAAAACAGTAAAAAAAGGAAGAACAGTATGTAATATGCAATTAAATTGTAGTGCATATATTACATCTTCATCGGATAATATAAGGTCTAGCAAACTATTAGAGCAGCCTAAACGTGCATATTTTCGAATAACTTTTACTGGAGCACTCAAATTGCGAATCAATGGAGATAAACCAGAAAGATTATGTGAGGTCATTGCAAACACGAAAACGAATAAACAACGTAAATAATGATTCAACGTATACACGGTATAAAAACACTTTATATATTATTATAAGAGGTATATTTACAAAACAAAGTAAAGTTTTCTTTTTTTTTAGAATAGAATAATTCCGATATGATAATATTATACCAGAGAGGAATATTAACAAATACTTATCAACTAAATATAAAACGTTTTTTTTAAATGGAAATAAGATACTAAATGTCATAAATATAAATTTTTGGAAATTATCTTGGTAATACATATAAAGAATAAGAAAATAAAATATCACAATTTTTATACATATTATTTTCAAATATTATATTGTTATAATTATAGCAATTTTCCGATTCGTATTAGGAATCCATCGGAGGAGGAACATGTGAATCATTATATATAAGAAAGATGTATCAGCATTACCGAATTATATCTAACGAATACTTGACAGGTTTTATAGGCACTATATCATGTCGATCGCTGCTTGTCTTTTAGCAATGAAAAACATGACTTTCACCAATGTTTCCGATATAACTCCATCAAACCAACTACGACGTATTCGTGTGAAAGTACTACGTATTTTCGAGCACATCGGTGAACCTGACAACACTCTAGATTTGGTATTGGTTGATAAAAAGGTATTCGGTGACTCTGTATGTTCCGTGCATATCACTTCTCTGATATACACATTTTTGTTTTTACAGGGTGATAAAATACATGGATCAATATCAAAAGGGTTTATAGACAGTTTTACAAAAGAAGTGAAGCAAGGAGATTCAATTATTCTGTATCGTTTTGGTGTAGGCCCTGTCATTGGAGACTTGAGACCGACGTTGCACAACTATAAAATAATATGGAATTCTTAAACTAATTTTTCAAAGCTCCCTTTCTATGATAAAAACAACTATCTAAGTATTGTTGAATTTGGTAACATACACAACAATCTCCGAGACCCATTGTTTTTCGTTGGTACGACTTTAGATAAATTAATTAATAATAACATGAATATATATGTCATCTTATATTTACAAATTTTCACAATGACTAACTAATCTTTTTGTTAGATATAATTGGACACGTCGCAGTGATTGGAACATTTAGACACAAATCCTCCAAAAGTCAAAGAAAGTGGGGTGATGTTTACGTGGAGCTTCGTAACGAATCGTAAGTTTATCAAAATATGTTTTTCAATTGGAATCATTGTAACTATCAATTTTTACTATATTATGTGATTATTGTATGCCCAACAGAGATGCTAGATTGCAAGTGTTATTACGGAACGACTATGCACTGGACCTGATGACTACTGCTTTATCACGGAAAGAACACAAAATCAACATATGTGTTATTCGATTCATCCAACTGTTCAAATTCGCACATGGTTGGGCAGCGATAACCGCGTACGATTGTACCAAAATTTTATTAAACCCTAACCTACCCGAAGTCGAGAGAATGCGGACTACAATCACAGAATCAAACCATGGTGTTATATTAAGTCTTTGATTATTATTATTATTTTTTCGTGTGTCTTGTTTTCGTTTTTAGACTCAATAAACGACGGTACTATATCAAAAATCAAAACTCTGCTTATAGAAATATTATTCCTTTCGTATACCTTATTTTCTTTTTCTTGTTTAAAATAATTTTTTATTATATATATATATATATATATATATACATATTTGTGTTTCTAGCACAATTTTGTATTGAAATCATAAAGTGACAGTTTTTATAAATCATAAACAATACGCTAAAATGAGATTCTTTGCGAAACAGAGGAAGTTTATAGATACTGAATAATTTATTTATTACAATAAAAATAAACAACAGCAATGTTTTTCAAGTACATAACTTATGAAACGGAAAAAAAATTAATATCTCCTACGGATAGTGATCTACATATCCATCATCCAAAGGAGTAAAATCAACCGAAGTTTCAAGCCTGAAACAATATAACAATATTATAAAATCATAAAAACAGATGTCAATAGAATACATATACAGGATACAATATCAAAGATGCAATTTACATACCTCATCTTTGCTATTGCCACTTCTGGTGTTGGAGGATCCTCGAGAATATCAGATATGAATCTTTCCGATTCAACTATCCACTCATCTAATTACATATATATATATATTCAGTACGCATGTGGAAACAATATATATGTTACACTTCTGATTAATTGCTGCATTGAATAGATATTAATAGTTAATATTTATGTACCTCTCCACCTATTGAAAGAGAAAAATCGTAATACAATAATATGCCTTGAAGACCTATCACGATTCGTCAAAGATCTTCAAATTTTGTTGTCAAGTTATCCCAAGCAATACATTTCAAAGAATTTCCACTGTATATATTTACACCAATATATAAGATAATTAACATAGTTTAATATACCAAGAAACACCAAGTCTGACACTCATTATTATGAGGATAAGTTGTACTTACCTGAAATCTTCAAGTATAAAACGAATAAGTGGACGTTCCGTGGGTGTATCCGATGTATCAAACATAGGAACTCCTCTTTGAAGTTTTTGAACAAAAGTGACAACCCCGAGAAGATCAACTGCAAAATTAAATGATTAAGTTAGAAAAAAATCATTTCTCAGTTAAAGAGATAAACCAATACAATAACATGTGCACGTAAGAAACTTACCAAGATATCGGTCAGTTTGAATCGATGCAAGCAAAATATCTATGAATGGACATAAAGAGTATATTTCTCTGGAAGACTTCGAATCGGTTTTCTCAGTGACTGTCTCCTCGTTCAAACGTATATGACAATTGTTTGATGATATACTTGGATGGGGTAACCTGTCGGTAACTGCAAAATTACCAAGAAAATACCACTCTCCTTCGAGCAATACATACTCGAATTTGTCAAGTATTTCAAATGGCATGGTACACAGGATGCGATTGTCCTACATAGTTTTATTAAAAAGATTCAATAAACGATTACATCCCAAAAACATGTATAGAAATAATCTTTGAAAATCTCATAAACTTACAAATTCATCAGCAAGAACTAACATCCGATTAGGGCAACCAATGAGACTAAAATCATAATGCCCGCCGTTTGTCTTCTGAAGTTCAGAAACTCTATCACATGGAGACATTTTTGTTTTTAGTTAAACTGGAGATGAAAGAGGAGAAAAATAAATGTTTTTTTTATATATAGGATGGAGTTAAACGGTTATTATATTTCTAACCGCGGATTTAATATACGATGGTTTGGTTTCTAAAGGCGTGTTTCATATACTTAAGTAACGACTCGTGAAACTGTCAAAATTAAATGACAATTGGTTCAATTGTGAACTTAAATATATATTTAAGAAACAATTCGTCAAACTGTTCGATAATTATGGAAAATAATTATGAAAAAAAAACAGCAAAAATAAAAAGGAAATATTATATCAATTCTAATCAGCTAAACCTAATGCACGACATGCACTTCTAAAAGAATGATAAACGGTTCCACCAAAAGTTCTAATATCATCAAAGTTACACGGACCCCTCACTACGTCTAACAAAATCCTAAGATAGTAATCTTCTCCATACTCTATCGGTGATTCCTCTATAACACATGGACCAGGATTTCCACGTCGTCTTGGTCTCCACAACATATTTTTCTGATCCCATACAAATCGAGAAGGTATCTCCGAGTACAAAAGACATCTCGCCTCCGGGTAAACCTGGTTACACTTGATCCAAGCATGGAACTTAGCTTTTCCAACCGGAACATATGCATCTAAACCATTAGCAAACAAAACATGTCTTTCGGGAAGATAAAATGGTAAAACTTGCAATCTTATGCGTCGACGCCTGTGAGAACCTGGTCACCAAAGTCATAGCAACAAATCATTATTAAAATTAAAACAAAGGTTTGAAACATGAAACCAACATTAAAAATACAGAACGACAACAAAACATAGCATAAAAACAATAATTAGTTTATGTATAGCATAATGATTACCTATCCCCTCCATCGCAGAGCCCAAACCAATAACTCAATCTCGGAAGTCCATTGTATGTGCACATATATATATATATATATATATATATATATATATACAAATACAACTCTCTTGCTAATCAAAATTAACAATTTTTTATTAACAAACTAACCCGATAAATATAGATGAGTTCCATTTTTACATGAATAATTAATTTTATTATTTTATGATAAGGTAAACTTCCATTACAGATTACAACGGATCAAAGGATGTTATATTCGAAAATTTCCAAGTATAAATTTGTATTCAATAGATAAGGAATATTGTCAAAATTTCATTATTAAAAATCTGCAATATATATAGCTAGGGTTAACCCGTGATGGACAATCTTATATTACGAATTCTCTCCTTTTTATGATTATTATTATTAGACGATATATCGTCCTACATATATGGATCCTCATGAATTCTAAGATACCAATCATAAAAAGACTCGACCATTTTGAAAACCTAAAACTAACTTCTTAGTCACATTGATGTAAAGTATCAAATACGTCCCGACCATCTTGAAAACCTAAAACTAACTTCTTAGTCACATTGATGTAAAGTATCAAATACGTCCATTTCTAATTAGAATTAGAATATATTATGATTTTTATATTCACATATTCAATTTTGATAGACAAATATAAACTTGTATTTAGAGAATATACAAATCGTTTAAAAGTCTAATAAACTGGTATTTAGAGAATATATCAATCGTTTAAAAGTTTAATGTAACCGTTCAAGAATATTATATATTAAATAAAATCATTAATTGCCAAGACTTTAATGTTTAACAAACCAATGACATAAAAATGATGAAATAAAAAATAGATAAATAGAATGTTTGCTTGCATATACACTACTGAATAAGAACAAAAAAATGACCGATAGCTGATCCAAGAAGTGAAACCAAAATAGAAACATAGCATCGTCTAGTACTCAAGACGTACTCTATCTCCCAAACATATCTTCTTATGAGGATACCTACATTCACGAAAAGATAAACAACAAAGACATCAGATCATCAAAATAAGAAATTAATAATCTACCAATATCATTAAAAACTTACTGTTCTAAGAAATCATCAACTTCTAGGATAGAAGGATTGAGCTCAAATGTAGTAGGATAAGTGGACGATATAGTAATTTTCCCTGCTTATATAAACACATACATTGGATCAAAACAACTAATAATATATAATACCAAACATAAATACGATAGTAAATTGTTTTATAAAAAATACCTCCAAAATAATCAATGACTGCCCATCTTAGCACACACACAATCAAATCCTGACCACAAAGCTTCCAAGATGTGTAAAAATCTCTAGCCATCGTTCCAGAAAGCTCACAACCCTAAGAAAAACCACTAAATAAAAACAAAAGAATATAATAATCATAACTAATAATACACATTACTAAATCATACACAAATCAATAATTCTGATAAAGAAATACCGTTTGTCCTTTAAAGAAAAAGTAACGATTGAATATGCACCCCATTCACTCTGATCAGTATACTGATCAGATATCAGACCATGACAACTCGTAGACCGTTCCACATCCAGGACACAACCTATCAAATCTAAGAAATTCAACAAAAGTTAGACCAAATAATCATAATCATCAACATAATAATCAAAAACTAACGCTTATAAGAAAAATAAACACACCAACTAAATAATCATCATCATGGACACGATCCAATATACTTTGGAAGTTCACAAAGTTAAAATATCAGTTTTCACATTGACGGGATGTCTTGTCAATGGTACTGGATGGTAGAAACACTATCTTGTAACGATGAGAGGTCGGTCTACAGCTACCATTGCAATCGATAACATCAAAAAGACCGATAACAATCCAACTTCCAACATCAACACGTGACTCAATACCAATCAAGTCGTTCCCTCGAGTAGTCACTTGGATTTTAACACCCTTGAAAACAAAAAATATCATTATATAAGAACAAACGAATGTTTTTATAAATATGTTAAAAACACAAATATTTCTCTACATAAACCAACCACCTGTTCATCTGACAATATAACCTCAAAAGACGAACGTTTTGAAATTAGCTCATGCGTCCACGTGTGTAAGACCTTAACAAAGATTGTACACTGAACTTTCGAAGGTCTTAAGCGCGAGACACATCCTCCAAAACACATCGACCTAAGCGGAACAGTATAAGTCCAAGTGGGACCTCGACAATCGGAAACACTAACGTCTCTCGTGATAAGTATTTCAGACGAATCGACGTTAGGATGATCATCTACGCCATTACCATTTTTAGACTCATCATCCAATCTGATACCATCATCATCATCACTATCACCATCAGACGAATCACCATTATTTTCATCGTCTCCACTATCATCCCATGAATGATCACTCGAGCCATCAGAGCCATCAAAACATTCATCATCGTTGATAAAATCATCATCAGAATCATAATCATCTGTTTGATCTTTGTCAACAGTATCATCATGCGATCCATAATCAGAATCCATATAATCCTCGAAACCTAAATCTTCATCAGTTCCACGACCAGACAATACCTCAGTATCTTCAGAATGGGTATCATCAGAATCACCAACCACTACACAATTAAAACAAAAATGTATCAATACATGATAGCGTAACATCAATCATGGATAAATAAAAACAGATATACTATGGTTTAGTATTTATATATACAATTAACATCGCCGGATCCATTGTTTAGAAACCAAACATTTCTCTGAAAATCCCAATCAAAGGTGTAAGGAGAGTGTTTATCCGAACGTCCACGTCCACAAACTAAGATAATAACATGCATGCATATAAAAAAAAAATAATTAGGTCAAAGATTATTAATACAACGACAAAAATTAAAGCATCAGGATATTCAAAATTACGTTTTCTAATTAAGATCTTTTCATCAGAAACGAATATACAAATCTCAGAACCACGATCTACGTAAAGCAGCAAAATATCAAACTTTATTATAAAAATATTATCTCCAAAAGTACTAATTGTGAAAAATAAAAGTTAGCTCATCAAACCTTCAATTATAGGATTGTACGACCGCAGAACCCAAGATTTAATACCAGAATCCATGAGCAGCTGACATGGGTAACCTAGAACAAAACACAAATTTTAAAACGTATGAGAAGAAATTAAATACGATAGAGACAAACAATAACCTTTCTTTTTAGATATGTCGGTGAAACGTAAGGAGTTACGTAACGATAACCCGATATTCCGATTTCATCCATAATCGGACTCAAGAGATCGCAAGTTTCATCAAATGAAGACGAATAACCATCAGCAAGATCCGGGTTCACGGAACCTGGTCATCGTATTAAAAAACAATTAGAATAATAAAGAGTATACACATCATTACTGAGCATGTGGGTTTAAAACATATATACATGTTGATGCAGACGAAGCTTCCCAAGAAATCATAACTTTAGATGGATGAGCAAAGCTGTAGTCAGAAGAACACATTGTTAGGATTGAATGCAAGTGAACAAACGTCATGAAGAGCTTCAAAACCCTAGAAAATTTGATGACAAACGTACAAAGCTCACAAACCAATTTATACATAGGAATAACCTAGAATTTAGACGAATATGTATATTATTGAGTGATACGAATAAATACAACCCTCCATGAGAATATTTATATAAGATAAAAATTAACATTTTTTTATTAATAAAATAAACCGATAAAGGTAGAAAGGATCTCATATTGATATAAACAAACAATATTGCCATTTTACGATAAATACAACCCTCCACGCGAATATTTCTATAAAATCAAAGAGTTCGAACCCGCGATATACGTATAATAGGAAAGATCCCCTAACCAATTATGCCAGAATATTTTTTTTGTTGATTACGAAGCTGATTTGTTTATATTGGTTTGTACTCGGATTTTCAAATAAAACTTTGGGCCGCCTATATTCAGATTCAATGCAAATCCATTAACGATCTCAATAAAAAATTTTGTAAAAATTAAAAATTACCCAAAATCATTAAAATCAATCAATTTAAACCAATCAAATTATAACAAACACCGACCAATCAGAAAGCTCAAAATTCATTAATCGAAATGACAAAAAACTTTGGGCCGCCTATATTCAGATTCAATGCAAATCCATTAACGATCTCAATAAATTAAAAATTATCAAAAATCGTTAAAATCAATCAGTTTAAACCAATCAAATTATAACAAACACCGACCAATCAGAAATCTCAAAATTCATTAATCAAAACGACAACCTAAACTTTGCATTGAACCACAGCTCAAGTTGCTTCGTAAATAATAATATGATTGATTAAGTACCCGCATGCAGGTCTATCTATTATAGTATTTAAGAAATGAATCGGGCTATGGTTTAACGCACAAATTTTTGTGTCGTTTGATTAATAATTTTTTTATGTTCTAATTGGTCAGCTGATGTTATGTTCTGATTGGTTAATCAACTATTTTTATCACTAAAACCATAAATTAAATGGTCATTAAACCATATGTTAAATGCTAAAATCATTTTAAAAATCGAACATGGGCCGTATTTCTAACTGCCGAATAACGTGGCCCAATTTTCAAATACAAAAACATTATAGATACCTTCCAATATGTCATTTGTGCTGAATGAGATGGTAGCTGTGTTGGTTAGGTGCTTTGTCCATTTATCGAATGCTCACGGGTTTGAATCCTGTGGTTAGTTTTTTTTGTTTTTAAGTTTTAGATTTTAGTTATAATTCGATGTTTGAAAATATTTTTTATTTATTAAATATTTTATAAAAGGAAATATGTCATAATTTCCTTTGTTATTATCTAGAATGGAATCTTTAGATTTTTATAATTAATAACTACGAAATTCATGGGAAGATAATATCGTATATAGAACAATAATTACCTTTTAGTATTTTTCACAAGAAAATAAACCCTAGGTTGTTTAGACGTATAAATATGAGCGTTTTCAACCAAACGTCTCATAATTTACGCATTAGTTTTTCTATTAGAGTTCTGTGTTTATTTTGCTAGGGTTTTTATAATAGCATTAACTTTTTGGGATCTCTTTAGAAAAGATTCATCATGTTTGTCTATTTTGCATGCAAACCTAACTATGTGTTCGTCTAAATACAGCTTTGATCATCCATCTAAAGTCATCATCACTTGGGAAGTTCCGTCTACTGCTTCGGGTATATATCTAACTATTATCAAATTTAATAATAGTATATATGCTCTCAAATTTTTTAACGAATTCTAAAAATTTATTCGACTATAGGTTTTGATAACCAGGCTTATGCTCGCGAGTTAAGGTCTGTGTTGAAATCGCATCGTCAGAATATGGATCACAAAGAGATGACTGATTATCGTTACGTAACTCCATACGTTTTCGTGGATATCACAAAAAAAAGGTTGTTGTACCTCTTTAGGTTATTCATGCAAGTTATAATACTTATTAGTAGTTGTTTTGTATTTGTAGGTTATCCATGCAAGCTACTTATGGATTCTGCTATCGACGAATGGACCTTGTGGACATATAATCCTGTTATCGAAAGTAGTCCTGTCACCATCTTTAAAATATATATATGTAGATGTTTATGATTTAGCTAATGTAAATTTTCTTTACAATAAATTTGTCATTTAAAATATATAGATGGTGTTATAGTAAACAATTTTAAGAATTGGTAACAATGAGAATTGGAATATTAACATAATTTTAAATAAAAAAACCTCAATATATATATATATCTATTTATTTTACTCGAAGATAATACTGTTTCCTTATCTATATTAATCCTGAAATGTTAATATTCTTAATTTTCGATTATAGATTAATATAAAATCAAATTTTTTTCTTTTTAATATACTCTAAATTGCATAACCCTAAATGATAGTCATCACGCAATGGCGGATTATGATTTTGTTCGTCAATTGGACTCTCAAAGATCTGACTGGAGAATTATAGTGAAGATACTCAAAAAAATGGGTGGTGGATTACTCGGACGAGAATCGAAGTCTAAATTTCATTCTGGTCGATGAAATGGTTAATTTCATTAACCTATAATGATATTTGTGATATTTATTATTGGTTATGCTTATTGTTTTAACATACACTAATTTGTTCTTTTGTTGTTCTAATGTTATCGTATAAACTTCTAGGGTTGTAGAATACAGGCTCGGGTAAACAATCAGATGATGGAGCATTTCAATCAAATATGCGAAGAAGATCAATGGTTTATGTTGACTGGATTTCTTTTGAATCCTTACAGCTGGACTAATATCCAAAGTATTACAAAACACGATTACGTTATTACACTGACAAAGGGAACAACGATTTCACCAGCTTTACCATTAACAAATAATTCGTTCTAAAATTTTGTATCATTCCTCTCGATTTATGAATTCCCAGATGCTCATTATTATCTAATTGGTAAGAATATTTTGGTATCTTCTTATAATGCAAAATTTATAGTTCGCACTAATGTCTTTATTTTGACTAATTACAATCGCAGATTTGAGTTTATGCTAGAGTGTGTTGCACACGGTGAGTTGGCAACTGAAATAAGAGATAAGTGTAGAGAATACGAAGGTCCCTTTGCTATATGTGTGTTGACCGATTGATGTGTAGCAATTGACGGGGGTATGTTCTCTGATGATACATCAATATGTTATTTATAAAATCGTTGTATATAACATAACAATATTCCAATATATATATATATATATATATATTTTAGAGAATATGTCTATCAAGGATCATGATGATGATACAGATGATGTATAATGGATTGGACCGCTTAAAAGGATTCAAAATCGATAATCCATATATATTATTAGTTTTGTTAGACGTCTTTTTTTGTATTTACAAGGCTGTTTTGCGATTATTAATAAATAATAATTTATTCTAATAAATAGGATTACAAACGATATTAAATATTTTTAATAATATTCTGTCAAAAAATAGCGCGTGTTGGATTATTAAAAAGCATGTCAATAACATATATAATTGATTTGATTCTAAATCTATTTGATGTAAACGGTTTATTATGTTACACTTAAATTATATATCATCTGAGTCCAATATTTTTATACATCTTATGGGCCAAAAATTTTCATGTTGTAACAAAAATTTGATTCTTCCTTTAACAGATAAATTGTGTTAACCAATAATCTATCTAGAGTATTCATCATAAGTTGCAACTTTTCAAAAATGGAGTAGAGTTCTATTAATTTCTTTTTATAAGTATTTATATAATTTAAAACTTTTGTGTTGGATCTTATTACATAATTTATTTTAGTATTTGTTTGATTTATTTCTTTGTATAAGTATTTATATAACTTAAAACTTGTGTGTTGGATCTTATTATACAATATTTTAGTCTCAATTATTGAAAATAAAAATATGATGTTTATGTTACAAGAATTTCAATAATCAAATTATAATAAGATTTATACGATGATTGTGTCCGCGCGACGCGGGCAGATACCTAGTAATTTTTTATTTTATAATTCATTAAAAATAAAAAAAATTATATCATCTGTAAAAATATAAAATACTACATAAATTTAAGAAACAAAATTTCTGATAGAATAAATATATATCTTAAAAAGAAAATCTGATGATAAAAAATACTAGCTTTGAATATATGATTATTGGTTTTTTAATTTTTGTGTGTAATTGACATAATACCAAATTGTGGTTTCTATAAAGAAGTGATAAATTATAATTCTATTTCTTTTAGAAATAATCTAAGTAGACACTACACTAAATATTTTTATTATATTTTTATTTTTAAATAACTTTACTTTTTAAAATTACAAATCAATTTTTTTTTTGTTATTTGAATTTTAGCCGCTATACCTTCTAATTGCCTCTTAATTTGCAAAGCAAGCCGCCACCGTATGGAACCTCTTTCGTCGCTGAAGGAATCCACCATGCCCCATACCCTCTTACCCAAAAGCCCTCCATCCATGGTTTCTCCGTAAAAAAAAAGAGTTGTGGTCTAATGTTGTGGATGATTTGTCATGCTCTGTTTAACCTGAGGTTGTGATAACAAATGGTGTTGCCGAGGTTACTATCCCAGACGAAATAGTCGTAGATTCTGTTCCCTTTTGGAAGAGTTTTGTTGTGGGTTATTTTATGGGAGATGCCCCTCATGTTGGATTGATTCATGCTAAGGTCAACAAAATTTGGTCATACTGAACGATCAGCAAAAAGTGATGTGCATTTTATCAATAAAACAATTATTTTATTCCAAATTGAAAATTCAAGCACTCATAAGCATGTGAACGTGTCTTGAAAAGATGATACTGGATATTGCACATGTACCTCTGATGATAAGTGAATGGAATCCAGACATGGCTCGTAGTCCTCCTGATCTATCGGCAATGCCAGTGTGGGTTGATCTTTGCGAAGTCCTAAGATATCTCTTTTCGCAGAAAGGTCTAAGTTTCCTATCTTGTACAATTGGATGATTTGTGAAGCTTCATCCAACTGAGAAGCGCATCAGAATGGATGTGGCTAGAATTTTTGTGGAAGTGAATTTGCAGAAGCCTTTAGTCGAGAAGATTGGATTTAAAGGTAACCAAGGTGAAGACATAAGAGTTGATTTAATTCTTTGTGGCTGCATCCTCGCTGCAACTCATGTCACAAATGGGGAATACGGAGAGAAAAATTGTTCGTTGGAGAAGAAGGTGACCATACTATCGAAAATGAGAACAAACAGTATTCAAGAGGTTGCTATAAATCAAGAAGAACAAGTGAATTCTTCTCATGTGGCACCTGTTGCACAGATTGCACAGAAGTTGTTACTCGATTTGGAAAGGACTACTCTAATCCGAGATGAGATTAAGGATATTGACCAAAACAAACATAGTAGTGACAAGAGTAAGGAAGAGTGGAAAACTGTGTCAAGTCAAGGGAAGCAAAGCTCTCCGATGAGAAAACAGAGCACTAAGACAAATCGAGATGAAAGTTCTATCGCCAAATGGTTTTGAGATCCTAGTAATTCTCCAGGAAAAAGGAGAAGAGAATGTTGATGCTCAATGTTCAAAGGAGACATCGCAGGAAGGAAATGGTACAAAAAACTATTTAAGAGAAGAAGGTGAAGTTAGTGTTGGTGGTACGCTCCGCTACCCGGTTCGGACCGGTTAAAGACCGAGACCGGCCCAATTGATCCCGGTTTACGATAGTTTTAGTCGAAATGGGCATGGCCTGGCAGCATGGCCCACGAGAAGACAGACCCAGCGACAAGAGGCGGTGGGAGCTGATCGAGAAGCCCTATTTTTTCTCCTCGCTTATGTACTATAAATAGTGGGATTGTTACTGTAGAAAGTATCTTTTTCGGACTCGGGAAACGTAGAGACCTTAATATTATTGTATCTAGTTCGTCGAGAGGACCTCCGAACTGAACGAACTGTAAACTTGAAACTTAATTAAGTAAAATCAATCTTCCGAACTCGATATACCGAACCGACCCTAACTAGTTGAGAATTGCAATCAACAATTGGCGCCCATCGTGGGGCTCGAACCCACGACCACAACGTCAATCCCGCCAAATGCACCTTTGGCGTAACAGCAGGCGAGTTCCTCGGCTACATCGTCACCGAGCGCGGCATCGAGGCTAACCCAAAGCAGATATCCGCGGTATTCGACCTACCTTCCCCGACTTCAAAAAGGGAAGTACAAAAACTCACAGGCCGGATCGCCGCTCTGAACAGATTTATCTCCAGGTCGACTGATAAGTGCCTGCCTTTCTATCAGCTCTTACGAGGTAACAAGCATCATACTTGGAGCGCCGATTGCGAAGACGCCTTCAAACAGCTGAAAACGTATCTCTCGACTCCCCCCATCCTAGCCAAGCCCGAGAACGGCGAGATGCTATTCTTATACATCGCAATTTCCACATCGGCGGTTAGCAGTGTTCTAGTCCGCGAAGACAAGGGGGAACAGCGTCTAATATTCTATGTCAGCAAATCGCTAAGTGACGCCGAGGTTAGATATCCGACCTTAGAAAAATTGGCGCTTCAAGTGGTGGTTTCTGCTCGGAAACTTCGGCCATACTTCCAATCTCATTCGATCACAGTCTTGACCGACCAGCCGCTCCGAACCATTTTATACAGTCCAAGCCAATCAGGTCGCCTCGCGAAATGGGCCGTCGAACTAAGCGAGTACGACATAGAATACAAGAATCGAACCAGTGCGAAATCCCAAGTACTCGCCGATTTTCTGATCGAGCTCCCTAAAGAGTTCGTTGTCGAACAGCCACCCCGCGAGCTATGGACGTTGCATGTTGACGGATCATCATCACACCGGGGATCGGGTGTCGGAATTCGCTTAAAATCCCCAAACGGCGAAATCCTTGAACAATCATTCCGCCTTGAGTTCCCAGCATCCAACAACGAGTCTGAATACGAAGCTTTACTCGCCGGACTGCGATTATCCCAGGAGCTCGGCGTGCGACATCTTCACGCCTTCTGTGATTCGCAGCTCGTCGCAAGTCAGTTAAGTGGCGAGTACACGACCAAAAACGAACGAATGGACGCATACCTGAAATCAACTAAGGCACTCATCTCAAAGTTTGAGACGTTCGAGCTCACAAAAATCCCTCACGGCGAGAACTCGCTCGGTGACGCGTTAGGCGCCCTAGCCTCCAGTTCCGACCCGCATATGAAGAGGAAAATCCCGGTCGAAAGCATCCCAGAACCAAGCATCAAAGTCACACAGAAATGCAACGTCGCCACCCGGCGACGGAACTACGATGAAAATCCGAACCCGATCTCGCCGAACGCGCAATGTAAGAATCCGGCACAAACGAGCAAGACTACTGAGCAGGCTCCCGAAGATCCTGTTACTGACCACGACTTCGAATACATAACCGAGGGAATTCACAGCCCATCGACCAGTGAGAGCCAAGAAAACGAGCCCGCTGAGGATTGGACAGCCTAACTGCGAGAGTACCTCCTCAACGGCAAAGTCTCTGAAGATAAATGGGCTGCTCGCTGTCTTAAAGTCCGAGCCGCTCATTATACAATGCATAAAGATAAGTTGTACCGTTGGAGCGCTTCCGGAGTGCTCTTGGCCTGCGTCACCGGAAATGATACAGTCGAAATCATGAGAGAAATCCACGAAGGATCCGGCGGTAATCACTCTGGAGGACGGTCTGTCGCCCTAAAAATCAAAAAAGCCAGTTATTTCTGGCCGACGATGAACGCGGACTGCGAGAAGTTTGTCACTAAGTGCGACAAGTGCCAGCGGCACGGCCCAATGATCAACGTGCCAACTGAGCTGCTGCAAACCAGCACGACGCCTTACCCCTTTATGCGATGGGTCATGGACATCATAGGCCCTTTATGCCGATCAACAAGTCAAAAGCAGTACATCCTGGTTATGACAGATTACTTCACGAAATGGGTTGAGGTCGAAGCATACTCCGAGATCACCGCACTAGACGTGCAAAAATTTGTTTGGAAGTATATCATTTGCCGGCACGGGGTCCCGCACGAGATCGTCACGGACAACGGACCACAATTTATCGCTGGAACGTTCAACGATTGGTGCGCTAAGTTCAAAATCCGTCTTAGTTTCTTGACCCCCCGCTACCCGCAAGGTAACGGTCAGGCCGAGGCGACTAGCAAGACCATCCTGGACGGTATAAAGAAGCGTCTCGAAGCTAAGAAAGGCACCTGGGCAGACGAGCTCGACGGAGTCTTATGGTCGCATCGAACTACTCCACGACGATCGACCGGACAATCTCCCTTCTCTTTGGCATACGGACTCGAAGCACTCTGTCAGGCAGAAGTGAGCATTCCGACATTAAGATACTCTGTACTCCCCGAGAACCCCGACCTCAACGACCAGATGATGCTCGACAACCTCGATAACTTGGAAGAACAGCGATGCTTAGCTCTCCTCCGAATCCAGAACTATCAAAACCTCGCTGCTCGGTACTACAACAAGTAAGTGCGAGGTCAGCACTTCGACGAAGGCGACCTCGTTCTCCGCAAGGTATTTCACAACACCGAGGAGTTAAATGTGGGCAATCTGGGAACGAACTGGGAAGGCCCATATCAGATAATGAGAATCGTCAAGCCCGGGGTTTACGAACTCATGCAACTCGACGGAACGCCGATCCCGCGATCATGGAACTCAGCCAACCTCAAACGATATTACTACTAAATCACAGCCACTGCGAGTTCGGACCAATCATTTTACCGCTTCCGAAAAAAAAAAAAAAAACCAGTCCGGCTCCGGCCGAACTCACCCCTGTAAACTGAACTACGAGTGGCTTGATCCCTTGCAAAAGGGTACGTAGGCAGCTCGATTTCGAGTCCAACTACAAATCCAATAACAATCCATCTTTTTCATTTTTTGTCACTAACTCCACACATCGACTCCCCGGCCAAGAGATCGATTCAAGTATTCCCCACGAATACAACTCCAAAAGCCGAGATCAGTCTCGCCCGCATCCCCATGATGCCCCATCATTCAAAGCCGGAACCCAATCCGCACTCGCTCTTCCGAACAGCAATCCCTCAACCACGATTCAAGTTCGGAAAAGCCTCCCGAGTTCATCCGCATCGACACAATAACATCACGAACTCTCCAAATTCAATAAAAACGAGCCGAACTCCCAACAGTTCGCAAATAAAATACGAGGAAAGAAAATTCTAAGTAAAAAACCGCACTCATTTCATTAATATCCGAAAAATTGCCGAGTTAGACAGCAACAATACAACGCCAAAAACCGGCGACAACACGATAAGTTAAACCCGAACTATGCGGGTGAGATAGCTTTACAACCTAGAATAACATGACATGAAACAAATAAAAAACTAAGGGATTCATTGGCGAGCAACAGACGCCGGACTCTTCAGACTCGCTGCCCGGTCAGCGGAGATGGATTTGGAATTTGAACCGAACTGGTCCAAGCCCTCCGGAACCTGCGTTCCCGGCGGAAGCACAATCCTTGGGATGAGGTCGTCGTCGCTCGGGAGAATGAAGTCTTCATTCTCGAGCCGCGGGAGAGGGATAACATCAACCTCTTTCGTGCAGTTCTTGACCCTATGCCCATACGTCTCCACGATGTTAGACAGAACGATCATGTTGTGCTCCCTCCTGAGGAAGTCGCAGAAGCCGACCAGAGCAGTCGCCTGATTGAGCTTTAGGAACGGCGATTCCGGAGCTCGGACTTGTCTATGAAGTCCTTCATCTTGGCCAGCTTCCCCTCGCACTTGCCCCTAAGCGCAACCATCATCTTTCTGCCCTATGACTCGGCGTCTCGGTACTTCCGCCTCTCGAGTTCGCTCGTTTTGAACGACTTGGACAGAGCGTCCATATCCCCCTCCAGCTCGGCAGTCCGCTTCTCCAGAGCTCCGACCTTCTCCTTCAAGGCAATGTTCTCTCTTTCCTTCTCGGTGAAGGGCAGCACAGAAGCTTCGTACCTTTCCTTCTCATCTCGGTACGACACTTCCAAAGACGCCCTCTTGGCAGCAACCTCGGCGTTGACCTTCCTCAGCCTCTCGACCTCAGAATCATACTCGCGGACGAGCTCGTTGGTATCGCAGACGAGCTGAAAATGGAGATAAAAGTCAGAAATACTTCAAAATTAAAACGCCTAAGTATCAAAATAAAATGAAAAAGAACTTACAGCAGAGGCAGATTTCGCGACCCGAGCATAGGATTTGAGGCGGAAGAGATCTTTAGTCTCAGGCATTGGAGACGAGGCCGGGACGATATGCCTAAAGAGCTCGGCGCAGGTAGAAGCATCGTCGAAGAAGGACCGCTCTTTGTTGTAGTTAAGGCGGACCGAGAAGGATGACGAGTCAGAAGTCTGGCGCCTCTTAGACGACCTCGGGTTCCTGGTCTCAGCTGCCGGATCCGCGGGAGGAACCTGAAAAGCGGTGGGCGACCCACCAATGTCCCCTCCATGAAGGACCAGCGTCCCCTCGCTCACGACCATCTCGGGGTCACCACCCCTCTTCCTAGAGGATTTCTTCGAGGACTTCCCTTTCTTCCTCCGGGCACGGTCAGCAATGGTGAGCTCGTCCTCATCCTGCTCACCAATCTCTCCTTCCTCCATTTGAGGCTGAGGAGTCGCCTCAGGAACGCCAGTTCCCACCACGTCGCCCTCCGGATTCATAACCGGTATCAGGGGATCAGCTGGGCCGACTGGGACATTGTCGACCTCGTTCCCGTCATCGATTTCATTACCATCGCCGACCTTGTTTCCGTCGAGGCCAACGATGTCGATCAGGGCATTGTCTTCCTCCTCGTCAGCCCCGAAGTTCATCATTGGAATGTCTGATTTGTCAAATGCCATCTTCCTCCGACTCGTCTTGCTGCTTTTCCTCGGGTTCTTTTTCTTTGGTACTGGTCTTGATGAACTGGGTTCGGCCTTAGTTTTAGCAACAAGAAAAGCGAAATACATCAGCCATGATCTACATAACTGAATTAAAGAGAACGACTCGGGAATTCATACCTCTGTCCTGAGCTCTCTTTATCCGTCGATCAATTTTCTCCTGGTAAGCTCGGGGCCAACGACGCTGACCGGCAAGACTCAGTTGCTGCGCTAGGTCGTTTGTAAGAGAACGCTGTATGAATCCAGGAACGTGGCGATCTGCACAAAAGCAAAAAACGGTTAGAATCAATCAAGGAACAGAAAGATGAACCGTGAGATATGTACCAAAGTCGACACTCCAGCCAGTCCGGAACGTGATCTCCGGATTCTCGGCAGAACACGAGTCAACGCAAACAAAAAAGTAACTCTTGTCCCAGTCCGTAAACTTGCTGGCTTTGTTCCCAGTGACCAAGTCAAACTTCGGGTTGCAATTCACCGACAAAAACCAACTCTTGGCTGATGAGACTTTCATGATGAAAAGCTCCTCGAACTGGGCAACGTTGATGTGAGCACGGATGTCACGCCCGAGCTGGAGAATCCCGACAAAGTTAACTATCGACGCCGGCTGGAGTTGTGATATCGCACAACCGCGACGATTGCAGTAAGCGAACAACAAGCGCGGTAGAGGAAAGGTCAATCCGGCCTCGCGGAAATGAGCCTCGTAGACACAAATGAAGTCCTCAGGAGCATCCCAAGGGCGCTCTTCCGGTTCGGGAACCTGAATTATGATCCCAGGAGGGGCCCCGCCGATCAACATAGCAGCTCGAACCGTCTCTGGGGATGATAAGGTGGACTTCACCGGAGCACATATGCATGGCCGATCTATGATCGGCATCATGTCATCGTCGTTCGGGTCTTGCGCTTCTCCATCCCCGACCTCATGCAGTAGAACGTCCTCATCTGCCTTCACGTCAGGCTCCCGTTCCGGAACCAAGTCAATGGGAACTTGGCCCTCGGGCTCTCGGGGAGTCCGATCCATCCGCTCCGGAGCCCGAATCGGAACACGGCTGCTACAGCTGACCTCGACGACCCGGGAATTCTTCCGAACCAAAGAAGCGTTCGAAGAATGTTTGGTAGATCCCGAGCTGGAGACATCAGTCGAAGTTTCCTCCCTACGGTGTTCAGGAAGGATAGCGGCCTCAGAATTGGAGGAGGAACCGGAAGACATTGTCGGAGCAGCTCGGAGAAACAATCGTCGACGGGAGAGCACGGTGGACGATGACCGAAAATCCTAGAGAGAGAAAGAAGAAAATTTAGGGAGAAGGGAGAGCTAATACCTTGGCAGTAGGAGTGAAAGTAGGAAATGGGGAGAGCTGAGCCCTATTTATAGAAGAAGAGCGAATCATTGCGACCTCTCGAATTACGCGCCTCGTAACGTCTCGATTTCCCGCCTAAACCGATACGACTCTTCAGTTTCCCGCAAGCGAAAAGACCTTAATACCCTCGTCAAAGCATCAGAGGATATAGTACGGGAGTAAGTCATGAATTCCGGTTTTGCCGACCTCAGTCATTAACGACTGAAGCTTCAATTCGGCAAAGGTCAGTCAGGTCCATTTACCAAACTGGGGGAGGGGACATACTGTTGGTGGTATGTTCCGCTACCCGGTTCGGACCGGTTAAAGACCGAGACCGGCCCAATTGATCCCGGTTTATGATAGTCTTAGCCGAAATGGGCCTGGCCTGGCAGCACGGCCCACGAGAAGACAGGCCCAGCGACAAGAGGCGGTGGGAGCTGATCGAGAAGCCCTAAAATTTCTCCTCGCTAATGTACTATAAAAAGTGAGATTGTTACTGTAGAAAGTATCTTTTTCGGACTCGGAAAACGTAGAGACCTCAATATTATTGTATCTAATTCGTCGAGAGGACCTCCGAACTGAACGAACTGTAAACTTGAAACTTAGTTAAGTAAAATCAATCTTCCGAACTCGATATACCGAACCGACCCTAACTAGTTGAGAATCGGAATCAACAGTTAGAGACTCATATGCAGAGTCCGAAAAACTGAATAAAGAAATCCAGAGCAAAGCCGCTAGGATAAGAAAAGAAAGAATCATAGAATTCATTCTTGGGGCCCGTTGAAGCCTACTGGCAATAGTCGAGAACAAGGTACTCAAAATTTAAGAAAAACATCCTCACATAAGTTATGACATCATTTTTCGTGTGGAACACGCAAGGGTTCAATAAGCCTTGCAAAAATGATGTGGCTAGGTGTTGGATACAAGCAGTGAAACCTAGTTTTGGTTGCTTTGTTGAAACACGAGTATAAGAGTTACATTCTACATCTATTATGGAGTATGTTTCTCCGGATGGTCTACAATTATGAACTACGACTGCCATAGGTTGGGTCGCATATGAATTGGATGGTCAACAGAAGTGGAAATGACATTGATCCTGAAAAGTTCGCAGCAAATTACCTGTTCAGTTACGTTAGTAAGCACGAGAGAAAATTTTCTTGTCTCCTTTGTTTACACATCAAATTTTGTCGCATGAAAACTCTATGGGTGGAACTCTGCAACATTCATTTATCCTTGCAACAAATCTTAATGCTATGGATAATATTGGGAGATTTTAATGAAGTATTATCTTTACAAGATCACTCTCGCTGTCTTGACTACTCTTTCAACACGACAAGAATGAGAGATTTTCAGTATAAAATGGCTTATTTTGGAGTATCAGATATTACATCTACGGGGTCTGTCTATACTAAGATAAATAACCAAGACGAAAACCCAGTGGGGAAAAGGTATGATCGTGCTCTAATAAATGCAGACTAGCTATCGCAATATCCATCTTCTCACTCTTTGTTTGAAGCTGGAGAAATATCAAATCAATCTAGATGTGTTGTACATCTATTAAGCTGATATATCATGGTTTTTATGGTTTTGACTATGATATAAGTCTTATTTATAGAGTCTTTTTAGTGTTTTTCAAGTCTTTTGGAGTCTTTTCAAGTCTCAGGTACGTTTGGAGATTTTGGAGCATTTTGGAGTTAAGCAGGGATCAAATTTTTGAATGATGATTTATGTGCTTTGGTGTCGTTCGAGACCACTGATGGTGTCTCTCGACACCGATTTTGTGAATAAAGAAAAAACTTGATTCTATCCAAATTTTGAAGAATTACTTGGGCCGAGAAGTCTCAAATATTTATAAGGAAGCCTAACACGTGTTTTTAGCTTTTAATAGGGTTTTCAGCCACCTGTTTGTTTGGCTACACCTTAGATTTTCTTTGAGACCTTAGATCTTATTATTTGATACTTTGAGAGAGCTTTTGGAGGGATAAGTCTGAGACTCTGTTCATATAAGATAATATTTTGAACTCCTGTTACTTAATCTATTTAATTCTTTTCTGCAATCTATTCAATCATGTTTATTGCTTCAATTTCTATGTTTGAGTAGTTTGTTTGTTAGGTTAAGGGTTCTCATAAAGGATCTCATTGGATGTTAGATAAATTGATTGGTTAGGGTTCATAATCTGATTAGTTCATCACCATAGGTTGTTCTTAAAGCTAATTCTGGACTGGCCACCTAGAACTTAGGTCTTAGGTTACTGATTGACACGAAAGTGTAATTGATAATTTGACAGAACCTAGGGTGAGCAAAATAACTATCCGCAATGAAATTTGGTTTAATTGTTTTGTGAACAAATCGAACCTGCACTTAATGCTTTTTTAGTCTTTAGGATTTGCAAAGAAATTTGGAATTCTAGCATTTAGACTTAGATAATTCTCGCAACGAAAGTTGGTTAATTATAATTTTGTGATTTGAGTTCAAGAATCACACTTAAACCTGAATCCTGATTAATTGATTTGTCTGCATTCTCTGATATCCAGAGAAAAACCATGGACCTATTATTCCCATCGAGTTTACAATCGTTTTTAATACATTGCTGCTTTTAATTTCATCGTGTTTGGATAGCTTAATTGATAACACCGTATTTTGACCACTTTTATGGATCGTTTTGAAATAATTTTTCTATGTTTTTAATTGCTTTCAAGTACTTTTATTACGTTTTTCTAGTATTAGTAGTTCCAAGACTCTTTTCAGGTAACTTAGGGAAAAGCTTGACAAAATGGATAGAAAACCAGATTTCAGCTCAGAGTCAAACCGTCAGAAGTTCACCCCTGATTGAAGGTCTTCTCACCGTCTGATCCAGCTCAAATTTGGAGATCTTAAAGATGGAAGTATCAGCTTTCCAGCACACTTTACAGCTTGGCAATCCAACGGTTCAATCAAAAGATATGCGAAGAGCAAGATGTCCCGTAAACCAGCCGGCAAGCGTTTCCACCCGCGGTCAGAAGCACCGCGACCGCGGCCAGCCACCCATTTCCCGCGGTCACACTTATCCCGACCGCGGCCAGCTAACTCCGACCCCGAAGGCCTATTTCCGAAGCCCATATCATTTTCCCAGCCTTGATTCTGGAACCCTAGACCCTAGAGATGTCTTGAGCACTATAAAAACATGTTTTACGAACCCTAATTGAGATCACCTCATATGTTCCTATTGTTTTAGAATACTTTTTAAGTTTTAGGTTTTAGGGAGAGAGAGATTTGTCTCTTGAACCCTTGTTCTTTTGTTTTCAATTTCGGTTTCTATTCTACTTTTTAATACTATGTTTTTGATTTCGTTCATTATGTCTGAGTAGTTTTATTGTTGGGACTAAGAGAATTTTCGATGGGGATTTATATGTTCGATGAGGATTCCATGAGCTTTTGAGCCGAATCTTAGAACTTTTTCTTCTGAATTTGTTTTTACTGCATGAGAGTAGCGTCATGAACTACAATCTGATCCAGATGCTTGGTGACACGAAAGTGTTCATCCGGTGTCAGATCTAGTTTGGGAGAGCAAAACAAACATAGGAGTGGAAACCTACCTATGGGCGATTTGTGAATGCTGACGAGTCTTAAACATAATGCATCTCTTCTTTTCCAGGGCCAGAGTGGAAACCTACTGGTCAGGGTTGAGAGAGATAGTTGTCTATGATCACGACAGTGGCATATTCATAAGTCTGTGACGCCAGTTCGAAAAGTTTAAGCTAAGATCTTATCAAATTTACTCTCTAGCAATGTTTTGATTCGTTCGTACCCCTGAGAAAACTTCTCTGAACCCCAGCGCCTCTTTTCTTATAGATTCACACCGTTTTATTTCAAGCTTTAGTTCACTATTTTCATTCTCTTTCAATCGATTTTTATTAAAGCAATTAGGTTTAGCCGTTTTTCTCGTTTTTACCCGTTTTCGTTAAGTTTAGTTATTAGGTCATTTTAATTCCCGTATTTTCTCTTTAAGATTCGTTTTTACATTTTAAACACATCACCAAAACCCCCACAAAACCGTTTGGTTTTAGGCTTCCTTACTTTATATTTCTTTCGAAGGCTTTTGCAGGAAAGATCCTCCTTCCCTGTGGATTCGATCCCTAAGTACTACAATCGATCAGTTGTGCACTTGCGGCTATTGATTTCATTTAGGGTAAAACTTGACAACCCTCAACACGACATCACACATCATTAATTCAAGTCTATTTAGTTTGAGCGATCTCTCGTCTCTATGGTTCGACCCCTACATACTACAATTTCATATTTGTGCTTTTGCAGAGTAGCTCTAGGGATTAAACTTTGAGCAGATCAAGTTTTGGCGCCGTTGCAGGGGATTTGATGGCAAACACCATTAATACTCGCATCTTTAACCTTGTTATATATGCCATAAAGAGGAGGGAATGAGAAAAAAAAACAAGTCTGGGGAGAGAAAAAGTACCAGAGTTTGTAAGGTTGATTTGTCAAAGTATAGTACGGGAAAGAGTCTAGAAGGTTCTCGGCACTGGAATCATTGATGGGACCCAGCGCTGAAGGCTTATGGACAATGTTGTGGAATTTTGGATTTAATCTGGGAGGCTGTGAATGTCTGGGAGAAGTACATGGTGGGTCGATTTGGATTGATACAGTAGCATGTGGATTATAAGGTGATCGATCAGCGCGATGTTCCATAGAAAAGTTGAGTCTCTGTGTTTTTCAAACCTCTTTCTCTCACTTGGTTTTCTGTTTGCTTGAGGGCAAGTAAATGCTAAGTCTAGGAGAGTTGATATATCATGGTTTTTATGGTTTTCTGACCATGATATAGGTCTTATTTTTAGAGTTTTTTTTAGTGTTTTTCAAGTCTTTTGAAGTATTTACAGGTCCTTGAAACTTTTGGAGCTTAATTGAAGATTTTGGAGCATTATGGAGCTTAGCAGGGATCAAACGTGAAAGATGATTTATGTGCATTGGTGTCGCTCGACACCGATTTCGTGAATTAAGGAAAAACGTGATTTTTTCCAAGTTTTGAAGAATCTCTTGGGCTCAGAAGTCTCCAATATTTACAAAGAAGCCCAACACGTGCTTTTAGCTTTTAAGAGGGTTTTCAGCCACCTGTTTTGGCGACACCTTAAATTTTCTTTGAGACTTTTGATTTCTATTCATCGATACTTGTGAGAGCTTTTGGGGAGATAAGTTTGAGACTTTGTTTGTTTGAGAGATGATTTCGAACCCTTGTTTATTAATCTATTTACTGCTTTCTGCAATCTATTCATTCATGTTTATTGCTTCAATCTCCATGTCTGAGTAGTTTGTTTGTTAGGTTAAGATTCTCATAAAGGATTTCTTTGAATGTTAGATGATTGATTGGTTAGGGTTCATAATCTGATTAGTTTTTCACCATAGGTTGTTCTTAAAGCTAATTCTGGACTGCCTACCTAGAACTTAGATCTTAGATTAATTGATTGACACGTAAGTGTAATTGAATAATCTGAAAGAACCTAGGATGAGCAAAGTAGCTATGCGCAAAGAAATTTGGTTTAGATGCTTTGTGAACATATTGAACCTGCACTTAAAGCTAGTTTATATCTTTAAGATATGCAAAGAAATTTGGAATTTTGGGATTTAGACTTAGATAATTCAAACAACAAAAGTTGGTTAATTATAATTTTGTGATTTGAGTTGAAGAACCACCCTTAAACCTGAATCCTGACTAATCGATTTGTCTGCATTCTCTGATTTCCTGAAAAACACCCTGAGCCTAATTCTTTCCCATCGAATTTAAAACTGTTTTTATTGGATTGCTGCTTTCAATTTCATTATTTCTGCTTAGCATAGTTTGAGTCTATTAGATTTATTGAGCGAATATCTCGTCTCTGTGGTTTGACCCTTACATACTACAACTACATATATGTGCTCTTGCAGAGTAGTTCTAGGGATTAAAATTTGAGCAGATGAAGTTTTGTCGCCGTTGCCGGGAACTTGATTTTTGCAATTAGACTTTAGTTCTTGAGTTTCGTCTAAGTTTTTCTTAGTGTCGAGCGACACCACTAGTGGTGTCGATCGACACAGTCGTTTTTTGCTTAATTTTATCTTCATTTTTATTTTGTTACTTACATCGCTCTTTTTTTTTGTCTCTTGTGTTTCAGGTTTATGAATACTTCAGAACCAGTATCAACAAGGACGATAGCTAGTAAATCTGAACAACAAGGAGCTAATAAAGTTAGAGCGAACAAACAGGAAAACAAGGAAACCAGCAGAGATAGAGAACGCAATGAGATTGGATCGTGATGATGCTAGAGTCTGGAGAGACCAAGAGGGTCATGTGTGTAATGAGAGAGGCCAGCGACTTGATGGAGAGGGTAACATCATTGCACCTGCAATCGATGTTAATGAGAACGTTGTGCCTGCAGCGCATGGTAATGGGAGGAATGATGCGGTTATTCAGAACCAGAGGAACGCTGCAGTAGACCAGAACACGAGGAATCCTGTAGTGGACCATAGGAACGCTGCTCGAGGCAGGACACTTAGTGACTACAACAGGCCTGAGAAATTCTATGCAAATAGGTATGCAATTTGTGCCCGTGCGTTTCAGAAGAATGACTTTGAGCTGAAGCCTCTGTACTACACTCTTATGGGTCAGCACTCCTTTCATGGTCAGCACCTGATGGATCACATCGAGAGGTTTGAAGACTTGGTTACCAACATCAAAGACAATGGAGTGTCTAATGATTACCTCTTATGTATGCTGTTCCCTTACTCTCTTGCTGGAGAAGCAGCTAATTGGCTGAAGCAGTTGGAACAAGAATCACTGACTACTTGGGAGGAAACCAAAAAATGCCTTTCTGCACAATTTCTATG
Source organism: Eutrema salsugineum (assembly GCF_000478725.1). Lineage (NCBI taxonomy): Eukaryota > Viridiplantae > Streptophyta > Magnoliopsida > Brassicales > Brassicaceae > Eutrema > Eutrema salsugineum. The sequence goes on along the minus strand of NW_006256852.1, from coordinate 5,063,292 downwards.
AAGATGTCATGTCTTAGGAACTGAGACTCAAAATCTCAACGTTGTCTCAAGGACCAATTGAAGCGTTCAAGGCTGCTTGGTGAGATTCATGTCATACCAGAGAGATTGTCCACATCATGGTTTCAGTGATGTTCAGTTGTTGGGTATTTCCTTTAGAGGTGTTGATTGGAGGTATCAGATGGCTCTTGATTCTGCAAAAAATAGGAATTTCAACACCAGATATCCTGAAGGCGTTGTCGTGCTTATTGAGAACTTGGCATATAGCAATAGTACCAAGAATGCTGATTATGAACAAAAGAAGCAAGTTGGGAACATGGATAGATTGCAGATTACTGAGGTGAAGGCTTAGATGGACTCTGTGCATAACCTTATTGTGGGTAAGAAATTTTTCAGATTCTCTGCAGAGGTTGAGAGTTTCAAACCAGAAGAAGAACCAGAGGAAGAGGATGTTAACTCTATTAATGGAGCTGGATTTCAGGGTCAGAGATTTGGTACTCAGCAAGGGAACAAGAATTACTCTGGAAACAATCAGAGGTTCACAAGTAATCAGAACTCTTCTGGTTATACTTCTAAACCTCAGTACCAGAAATCCTACTCAAACACCAGTTTTTCAAGGAACTATGGTGCTCCTCCTCCGCAAACTCCAGATAATGAGATGAAGTTTATGCTGGAACAGATCATGGAAGGTCATCAGAAGATTACTGTTCACTTGTTTAATTTCCTCCTCTTTCTGATGGATCTTGAAAAGACGCATCCACCTCAGAATCTGGAGTAGAAGGATTCGAATCTTTGCTCAGCATCTCGGCGAGACGCTGGGACTGAAATCCGCCTGGAACCCCTGTCCCACTCCAAGCTAGCGTAAAAGCGATCAAAATTCAAACACGCCATGAGGCCGGGTCATTTGACGAAACTGAAAGGAGGTGGACTTAAATGGGAATACTCTGTATCTGGATCTGAATGGAAAATTTGAAGCTCTGAACACTCATGTCAAGAAGCTGGATATTTAAAGTTGCTCAGACTGCAGAGTCTGTAAAAAGACAAAAGGGATTTCTTCCTGGGAAGACTGATACCAACCCAAGACATCACTGCAGTGCCATCACGTTGAGAAGTGGTAAAAAACTGACTCTTGTGCTTTAAAAAGGTGTTTCTAAGGATGAAATCGTAGAATTAAAGGAATCTGAAGAAGATTTCAAAACTGCAGAGCTAGTGTCGAGCGACCCCACCACTAGTGTCGCCGACACTAAGTCGATGAGACGACGAAGAAGCCAGCGGTGTTGGACGACACCACCACGGGGGTTGAACGACACCAACCTGAGGATCCGAATTCAAACCAAGTGTCGAGCGACACCACCACTAGTGTCGATCGACACCAGCCACGAACTGAGGTTGATATCGCTAAGAAGCCCAAGATTACAGAGGAAAAGGTCTACAAATCTAAGGTTCCTTATCCAAGGAATTCTAGAAAGTCTAAGAAGGAGCTAGATGATGTCAGATGCAGGGCTTTGATGAGAAACTTGTGATTGAGATTCCTCTGATTGACGCTGTGAGGACTATTCATGTTATCAACCGGTAATTGAAGAGGAAGGTGACTAATAATCTGAGTCATTAGGAAGGAGTGATGATGATTTCTCAGTGTTGTGATTCAGAATAAGATTCCAGAGAAGCTCTCAGACCCAGGAAGCTTTGTTTTGGACTGCTCTATCTTCTCAGAGAGGTTCAAGAGATCGTTGTGTGATATTCGTTCGAGTGTTAACCTCATGCCATACTCAGTAGCTGTTAGCCTTGGAATGACTGATTTCAAGCCAACTAAGATTTCTCTGGTCCTAGCAGATCGATCTACAAGAATCCCATTGGTGTTTTGTAGGATGTTCCAATTAAGGTTGGGGATTGCATGATTCCTACAAATTTTGTGGTTCTGAGATTCGGAGAAAAATCAAAGGATCCTCTAATCCTTGATAGATTATTTTTAGCTACAGCTGGAGCGGTAATTGATGTCAAGCATAGTAAACTTGATCTCCACCTTGGAGATACAATCATGAATTTCAAGATGGAAAAGATGAAGGGCCCAACCATAGATGGTTAGACGTTCCAACTCAGTACAATACCAGAAGTGATAGTTGGAGATCAGAAAATGTTTGATCCTCAAAAGTGAGAAATCAACCTGAGTTGACTAAGACATATAAAGAACCGGTGATTGCTATTGGGCAGAAAGCTCAAAACATCTCACTTTATTTATCTCCATGAAATCAAAGGTACACACTTCAAGAGCCTAATCCTAGACCTTTTGACATCATCAGAAATAATTTTAAAAATGCAGACTCGGTCTCATGCTCACGCAAGCCATCCAAGCTACGAGATTATCGTAGGGCACTTGGTTTTTCCATTTATGATATTGGAGGGAATAGGTTAAAGCCGCCAAAACACAGATCCCACCCTGGTGCTATTCTTGTATTCTTTTGTCGACCTCATGCACACAACGCCTACAAACCACCATGGATGAGACGATTTTTACAGAGGTATTCTTTGTCACTGTCTGATCCACCAGATGTATAGACTATCAATAGTCAAGCTAATGACTAAAAACAAGCGCTTGGTGGGAGGCAACCCACTAGTAAGTCTATACATAAGTTGTTTTCTTTCTTTTGATTTTCTTACTGGTTTTTGTGTTTTAGGTGAATCAAATGCGATGTGGTTGGTTGTCGAGCGACACCACCATCAGTGTCGGTCGACACCTACATTGTTACTAAAAAAAAGAGAAGAAGGAGGTCTCAACTTGTTACGACGAGAGGAATCAACGCATATGGTCAGTGTCGAGCGACACTAGTAATGGTGTCGGTCGACATCACTATCGCAATCAGGTAACTTATTTGCTTTTAGTGCATCTATTCAGTTCTTTTGATTTCTTTTACCAACTTCGGACTTAGTAACACTAGAGACAGTGTTGTTTAAGTCTGAGGGAGGTTGTTGCTGACATTGTGTTTGTTTTTCTTAGAGTCAGTTGTGTCAAATTGTTTTTGAGTCAAAACTTGTTGGAGATTATGATACTTTCTTTGGATTTTTTGTTCTGAATTTTCATCCAAGTGACCATTGCTGCAGAATCAGTTTAAATCCGACTAATGAAAAATTCAGTGACTGACCAGTTAACTAGAGGCGTTCATATTTCCAACAGAACCCATAAGCCGGACCTATTTTCTGAGCTCTTTCTTTTACCTCATTGATATGACTAGTGTTCATAGAGCTTGATTCTTCGTTCATACTTGACAAATGAAAGCCTGTGTGAGATCTAAAAATGGTACTTCTCTCCTTTATGTTTAGTAGAAAAAAAAAAGGCAGAAAAGATTGAAATAATTTTCTTTTAAAAGTTAAGGGGTAGGAAAATTTCTAAGGATCTCATTATTTTACTTCTAAAAAAGAATGATCACACAAAGGATGGAAGCAAGGGGTAGGAAAATTTCCCGTGACCCCGTTATTAACCTACACATTTAATATATAATAAGGGGACAAATCGGGGCTTCGGTGGCAAACACCATCAGTACTCGCATTTTTGAACCTTGTTATATATGCCTAGAAAAGAGAGAATGAGAAAAAGAATAAGTCTGGGGGAGAGAAAAAAGTACCAGAGATTGTAAGATTGATTTGTCAAAGTATAGTACGGGAAAGAGTTTAGAAGGTTCTTGGCATTTGAATCATTGATGAGACCCAGCGATGAAGGCTTATGGACAATGTTGTGGAATTTGGATATAATCTGGAAGGCTGCGAATATTTACGGAGATGTACATGGTGGTTCGATTTGGATTGGTACAGCAGCATGTCGATTATAAGATGATCAGTCAGCGCGATGTTCCATAGAAGAGTTGAGTCTCTGTGATTTTCAAACCTCTTTCTCTTATAGAGTCTTTTTAGTGTATTTCGAGTCTTTTGAAGTTTAGGTACGTTTGGAGCTTAATTGGAGATTTTGGAGCATTTTGAAGCCAAACAGGGATCAAATTCGTGAATGAATTATGTGCCTTAGACACCACTGTTGGTGTCACTCAACACCGATGTCGTGAATAAAGGAAAAACATGATTTTGTCCAAGTTTTGAAGAATTACTTGGGCTCAGAAGTCTCCAATATTTACAAGGAAGTCCAACACATGTTTTCAGCTTTTAATAGGATTTTCAGCCACTTGTTTTTTTTTTTTGCGACATCTTAGATTTTTTTGAGACCTTAGATCTTATTATTCAATACTTTGAGAGAGTTTTTGGGGAGACAAGTCTGAGACTATGTTTGTTTGAGAGATGATTTCGAACCCCTGTTACTTAATCTATTTAATTATTTTCTGCAATCTATTCAATCATGTTTATTGCTTTAATTTCCATATCTGAGTAGTTTGTTTGTTAGGTTTAGGGTTCTCATAAAGGATCCTATTGGATGTTAGATAAATTGATTGGTTAGGGTTCATAATCTGATTAGTTATTAACCATAGGTTGTTCTTAAAGCTAATTTTGGACTGGCCACCTAGAACTTAGATCTTATGTTAATTGATTGACACGGAAGTATAATTGATAATCTGACAGAACATAGGGTGAGCAAAATAACTATCCACAAAGAAATTTGATTTAGTTGTTTTTTGAACAAATCAAACCTGCACTTAATGCTTTTGTAGTCTTTAGGATTTGCAAAAAAATTTAGAATTCTATGATTTAGACTTAGAAAATTCTCGCAACAAAAATTGGTTAATTATAATTTCGTGATTTGAGTTCAAGAACCGCGCTTAAACCTGAATCCTGATTAATCGATTTGTCTGCATTCTCTGATTTTCTTAGAAAAACCCTTGACATATTCTTTCCCATCGAGTTTACAACCGTTTTTAATACATTGCTGCTTTTAATTTCATCATGTTTGTTTAGCTTAATTCAAATCTATTTAGTTTATTAAGTGAATCTCTCGTCTCTGTGGTTTGACCCCTACATATTACAATTGCATATATGTGCTCTTACAGAATAGCTCTAAGGATTAAACTTTGAGTAGATCATAAGCGCAAATGTAAGTCACCGGAAGCCACTCCAGTTTTAACTTCATGGCTTCACACTCTTCATGCTACGAGACAGTACAGCACAGTTGGACAGCCACACGACCACTCTTTCACTCTCGAGCTGTTCTTTCCATCTTCCAAAAAAAGCTAAAGAGTCTTAAGTCTCATTTGCGTGAGCTAAATAGAACACAATATGGGAATTTACTATCGAACAAAGGAGGCTTACACTCTGTTTTGTGAGGCCCAAAACAGAGCACTGGCGGATCCTTCGCCAACAAACATGGAAGGAGTGACTGTTGCATCGGAAAAATAGAATACATTAGCAGTGATGGAGGAAAAAAATTTCAAACAAAAATCTCGAATACAATGGCTTTCCTGTGGCAATCAAAACACTCCTTTTTCCATCAGGTATCCCAGGCTAAAGCTGCAAAAACACAGTCTGAAAGCTGATTAATGACTCAGGAGAGGAGATTACGAACCTCTATGAAATAAAAATGGAAGCAGCAGAGTATTTAAATAGATTTCTTCAGCAAGAAGCGGTGGATTTTGAGGAAGTACCAGCGGATTATTTACCTTCTCTATTGAATTATGGATGCACTTAGGAAACATGTGCGATGCTAGTATCCCCTATCACTAAAGAGGAAATCAAGCAAGCCTTGTATGCATGCCTTCTAACAAGGCGTCTGGTCCTGATGGTTACACTAAAGAGTTCTATACAGCAGCTTGAGATATTATTGGAGAAGACTTTGTTGTTGCTGTTCAATCGTTCTTTATCTATCGATTCATGCCTCGTTCGATCAATGCTACTCTTTTAGCGTTGTTTCCGAAGTGCTTAGACGATACATGGATTACCATGAAGGACTACATACCAATTGCTTGCTGAAATATGATCTAAAAGGTTACCTCTAAAATACTTTCAAACAGGTTGAAGCTCACCTTACCGGAATTCATTGAACCAAACCAGAGCACTTTCGTCAAGGGTCGTTTCCTATTGGAAAATGTGTTATTGGCAACAAAATTAGTAAAGGACTATCACAAGGACTCCATAGGGCCTCAGAGTGCAATCAAATCTGACATATCGAAAGCTTTTGATACAGTTCATTGGTCGTTCATTATTGAGATCTTTCGTGCTATGGGTTTTTTCGGAGATCTTTATACACTAGATTCATCTATGCATCTCCGCAGCTTCTTTCTTAGTGGTTGTTAATGGAGACTTTGAGGGTTTCTTTGGTAGCGCCCGCAGTATCAAGCAAGGCTGTTCACTATGTCCATATTTGTTCATTATGGTGCAGAATGTTTAGTCATGGTGTCTTAACAGAGCGGCTGTAGATGGCAGAATTGGCAGTCACCCCCGGTGTAACCAAGTGAAGTGACCCACTTGAGTTTCGCAGATGATATTGTGGTCTTCATTGATGGTTCTTCCTCCTCTCTTCGGGGAACATTACAGGTATTTGATGAATTTGCTAGAATCAGCTTTTTCTGGGGGCAGGAAAGCGCAAGATATTATAACTACATCGGCTGATTTTTAATTCCGGTGGAAACTCTTCCAATACGCTACCTTGGACTTCCTCTAGCAACAAAGTCAATGACGGCTCATGATTATGCTCCTCTTATAGAAAAAGTTCGATTGAGAATGCTTTCATGGACAAGCAAGAAACTATCTTATGTTGGCCGCCTCTAACTCATTTCTTTTGTTATCACGAGTATCTCCAATTTCTGGTGCTCTGTTTTATTTCTGCCGTCTCGATGTCTAGATGAAATAGAGAGGTTATGTGGTGTCTTCCTCTGGTTCGGAAATCCAAATGTGTCTACGAGAGCATAGATTTCTTGGGATGATATCTACAGACCGAAATTTGAAGGAGGACTTGGCATCCGTCGCTTGTGTGATGTCTCTTGAGTTTCTGCTTTAAGTCTTATATGGAGATTATTCATGATGTCTGGACCATTATGGAATGCATGGACAAAGAAAAATATCTTTCCAAATGTTAGCTTCTGGATGGCACCGGATTCCACTACTGACTCTTGGATTTGGAAAAACGTCTGAAACAGCAAGCAGTAGTGGCAACATTTCTGAAGAGAGAAGTCTGTGATTGTCGTTTGATTTCCTTATGGCACGATGATTGGCTGCCACAGGGATGGCTAATAGACAAAACACGCTTGGTTGGACCTCGTATATTTGGGATCCCAATCACAGCAACAGTTGGAGCATCCGCCTAAACAAAGTCTGTTCACTTGACCCTCTCATCGCAGATATTCAAGCACATCCTAAACCTCGGCCAGATAGAGGACCAGACCTCTATCTCTGACGTAACAAGTCAACAGAATATTGAGGACATTTCTCCACTTCTCATACATGGGATCTACTTTGCAGTCATTCACCAAAGGTGGATTGGTGGAAACTGATTTGGTTTAGACAAACAATATGGCGGTCTGTTTTATCTCATGGCTGGTTGTGCATAACAGGTTATCCACAGGAGCTTTTCGGTCATGTATTCTTTGCGAGGAGCCGGAAGAAACGAGGGACCATCTTTTCTTCACGTATCCGTACTCCTATATAGTATGGTGCGAGATTGTGACGAATTTACTTCGTAATAGATAAAATCCAGATTGGACTGAGACTATTCGGCTTCTATTAGCATCAAATACTTGTCAGGTTCTGTTTTCAAACCACAGTCTATGTTATATGGAGGGAGCAGAATGCGAGAATTCATCAAACGAGCTACAATACAGCAAACCAACTAGTTCATCATATTGACAAACTACGCAACAGGATAACGTCTATGTAGTACACTGTAAACCCAAGGATTCAAGATCTGTTACAAGATGGTTTGTAAGAAGATAGGATTCTATGTGTTTTTTAAACAAAGTAGAAATCGATCGCTGCTTTATGTTTTCAATTGGTTTTGTAGTTTTCAAATTTTTGGAATTCCCCTGTACATATTTTTACACAGATGAATAAATTTAACATTTCATCAAAAAAATTATCAAATCGATTATTAAATTTTTGAAACTTTTAAGTTTTTTATTAATTAATTTTAGTTTTTATTTGACATATCAAAATCAGATGAATTAGCAATTTTAAAAATTTTATTCTATATAATAAGATTTCCTGATTCTAAACAGAAATATAATTTCCATTTTAATTAAAAAATTGGCTTTATTCTTTTAAATTTTTTTAACCATTTGCTGGCTTTTTGTTGTTTAAAGAGAATGGGTAAAGTTTATATTTGTGGTAGTCTCCGTTTGATGTTATTGTTGCACATAATTTTTCGAGTGACTTGATACGATCTATGGTATGTTCTGTCCAATAAAAATGATAAGTATATTCTTGTATCTTGTAGCAAAATTGCTTGTATCATTCTAGTTAAACTTAAGATCAAATTCAAAGTGGCCAATAGAGAATAATGCAATAAGAATAAGTAATAAACAAAAAATTCATAAAAGATTATAAACCTTAAATCCATAAAAAATTTTAGAAAATCTCTTTAAACCTAATTTGAAATTTACTCAGACATACCTGAGCTTGACATCACAAATGTAAAGTGTTTCAGAAAAAAAAAAGAAAAAAAAAAAGAACAAAAACAGAGGTGAAGACAGAGATCACAGAGACAATGATGAACTCCCTGTGTTTTTTTCCTCTTGGCACTCCTCCCTCTCTCTATTTTTATGGTATAATTTTTGTATATCAAGGCTGCCTCTCTTAAAATGACCTGAACGAGCATAAATAGCTTCTGAACGTTAAAACCGTTTAGGTTTGAAGATAAATGACATGGTTACTTGGGCTTGAAATAGG
>NW_006256852.1:5006682-5054384 GCF_000478725.1 Eutrema salsugineum | reverse complement strand
ACTTGGCGACTGCTTCAAACTGCATCATCTGTCTTCAATGCATCAAGAATATCTAGAGATCTAATAGTTAGAATATTTTTAAACTAATTGCATTTAAGAAGATATCCAAAAATGCAGTTTGCTCCAAAATGTACTTCTTTAGTCTTACCTGAAAAATGTTTTGAACCTCTAAAACATAGAAATCATTTAAAACCCATTAATTGAAAATGGAGTTAAGACATCTGCAAAAATGTTAAAATCATCCATAAAAGTGGTCAAAATCCGGTGTTATCAATACATAAAAAGCAAACAGTGGGCTATTTCTCAACATGATCATTCTCCGAGAAATATCGTTTGAAGAGGATGCCTCGAATATGACATTCTGGCTGTAAGTGTTGCCATTGGAGATAACTTTGAAGTTTCTCGAATCTTGATTTATAATGGAAGTACAACAGACGTCGAATGGATAAAAATCCTAAAATAAATGAGGATTGAGAAATTAGACCTCTGAGGTTTGAAATCATCACTAAAAGGTTTCAGCAGAGAATGTATGACCTTAATTGGAACCATCAAATTACTTACGCTGTAGTGGATTGTTCAGTTCCCTACAATGCTATTTTCATATTTTCATAACATCTTGGCTGAGTTTGATGCGGCAAGTGCCTTCAACTTATCACTAATGTGTTCAGCTCCCGACTTTGGAAAGAGTCAGAGTCATGAGAAGGATGAGATCAATTCATTCAAAAAATTAAAGGATTTAACTTTTCGGATTGACTCCGTGTATAACAGTCCTAAGTTGGCTATGTAACAATGTCTCATAGTGGTTAAGGGAGACTAACGAATTATGGAGTAGCTTGATCTCACGAAATGGCTACATAGGCAATTTTCAAAGTCAAGTATAGCTACTAAAACTCAAAGTAACACTTTTGTTTCCCAAAGCAAAAGTGGCTTATAAGATAACTCTTTTTTTTAGGGGGGTGAAGATAAATTTTGCAGTATAATTGCTTTGTTCAAAAGGGGGCTCAAAGAGAACCTCATCGTTCAAAAGAATAAAGACAGACCTTAGAGAACAGCCCTTTTGATCGAAGAAGATGAAAAACTTTCCGAATTCTTTATTTAAATGGCAAAGAGAAATTCATAAGAAAGATTCTTTAGTCAATAAGATTAAACAATTCTACTTTGTGTCTTCTCAAGGCAAGAATGAAACTTCAATAGAGTAAGTGAAATGGAAGTCGTCATCTTTTGCTGCCAGTGCGAAGGACGAATACCTCTCCTACACAAACTGTGGAGTGAAAGGGACAATCACTCATTTTCAACCTTGCTGAATCCTCCATTAAACTCGCTGATTTTGTCAATAAAGAGGATGAAAGAACTTGATGAACGACATTTCAAAAGACCCCTCTCTCTGTTTCTTATTCAGGAAGACCAAACCATCTAGTAGAATAAGACAAGTTATTTGGATCGGAGTCACTTTCTCTTCTGTCCTTTCCCAAAACTTGCTAAAGGAGATCATCTCTGTGAGTGCTTGGCATGGCCAGAAAAAAAAGGAGCAAACAGGAAATAGGCGACGAACCAGGTAGTAGCTACTTTGGAAAATAGAAAATTATAACTTGTTGTATGAGATCCACGTTTTATATGAAATCCTTTGAACCAAGATCCAAAGACATTGTAATGTTTAACCTCAAAACAAATACGAATGGATCTGAAAAACTCCGTAAGATTTATCATCTAAACCAAACGATGAGAAATCATCAACAATCAAGTAAAAGAAGGACTCTACCTCAAAAAGACCATTGAGAGGGATGAAGAAAAATGTAGGAATCACTCGCCTTAAATACACAAACAAGTTGACCTGAAAGGCTTCATGAGCTAGATATGTATCTTCCTTTGGCGGAAATCTGAGAGCAACAAAGAGTTGGCTTCAAGTTGGCTCAACAATTGCAGTTTTTGCCAAGCATCTCTGAGGCAGAAAAAATAAGATCCTAGGCCATAAACAGATCCAAACTAATTAAACAAAGAAAGGACAGATGTTTTCTGGCTTGAAAGGAGGAAGACCTCGCCTCATCAAGAGCTTCAGAATGAATCCAAATTTTCTCCATCAGTTCCGGCTACATCTTGGCCAATCTTCCTAAATATTCCAATAGCTTTTCCTTTAAAATTAATTCAGACAGCTAGGCAGTCTCTTTCAGCAGATATAAGAGAGATGTTCATTCAATTCCATCTGGCCTAGAAAAAGGTCAGTCCACCTAGTGGAATACCGTCATCTCGAGTAGGTAAAATAACTTCATACTCCTTAGATGAGGAATGCTCTTTGGGAGAAGCCTGAACCGCAACATCCAAAGACACCTCAGAGGATCCTGCTTGGCAATAGTCGAAGGCAAGTGTTTGTACGTTAACCTCCCCGCCAGGCACTAAAGCTGTGGTATCACCAATCGGTGATAAAACCGGTGCGTCAGTGCATCAAATTTGATGACTGAGGTCTATGACGCTTAAGCGGGCGATGTCATTGCCCAAGTCTTCCTCCTCCAACATCAATGAAGGAACAAAGAATGACATAACTAAAACCTCACTTTCTTTCAATTTAGAAATTCATGATGGGGTAGAAGACCTTGAAACGCCATGGGTAACAGGACCCATGTCTAAGGAAACTGCTAGAGTCAACAAATCTCTGGTTAAAAACAAAGTAAAGGCGACATGATTTACCTTGTTTTGGAGACACCTTTAATGATGCATGAGACAATTTATATGTAAAAGTTAAAAACAGTGAAATTAAAAGATCCAAATGAAGTCGATGTGAGAGAAAAAAACGATCCCATCAAGAAAACCCTTAGCAGTCAGTTCCTCCTGCTCTTTGTTAGATATAGTGATGTTCACTGATAACACCAATTTTTGACTATTTTTATGGATCACTTTAATATCTTGTAGATGTTTTTACTCCGTTTTCAAAAGTTATCAAATGATTTCTATGTTTTTAGATTTTCAAAGACTTTTCAGATAATTTGGAAGAAAAAAGTGCAAATTGGAACAAAATATCACTTTGGATAAATTCAAACCGTCAGAACTCGATCTTAAGGAGAGATGGAGACTTTCTCACCATCTGATCATCCCCAAAATTATATACTTAACACAAGACTCAACCAGCTTTCAGATGCAATTGGTTTGGAGACATTCCAACGTTTTGATCTTAAGATATTCCATTTACCCCGGAGACAATTGAAGAATGCCTCAAAGCCACGTAACTGCGGCAAGCCGACCATTCACCGTGGCCAGGACCACGCGACCGCGGCCAGGACCACGCGACCGCGGCCAGGACCACGCGACCGCGGCCAAGCCTTCCTTTCCCACGATCACACATCATGCGACCGCGGCCAGCCATCTCTGATTCAAAAAGCTCAATTCTGAAGCCCAAATCATTTCCAGACCTTAATTCCAAAACCCTAGATGTCCTAGAATATTGAAAACTATAAATACTTGTCAATTAGGTCATTTTTAAACAATCTCTTTCAAGCATTAGACAGAGACAAACTCTAAGCCATGTTTGCGATTTGTAGAGAAGATTTCATTCTAACAGTATCTTCGTGGTCATCATGCCATTCGTAGTTGATAGATAACCACATGAAAACCTTTTGAATAGTTAGGTTTATGGTCTGATACTATGATAAATTTGGAGAAAACCTTGGAAGTATAATAGTTTCTCTTGTCTTTATTGATTAACCAATACACTTATTTATACAAAATCCTAACTTGTTTAACAAGTTCTTTACATATATGAGAATAAGAAATCTACTTATTTAGCAATGAGGAAATATACATAAATATAAACTTTCTGTGTAAATCGCTCTTAATCTCCGAGATCTCCTAACAGGTCGATATTTTTCTTGGTTGAAACTCATTGCTGATCTGCTTGGACAACCTTCATTAATTTTCTTAATTTTATCTTCCAGACTAATTGTCAAAATGACTTCGTTCCAATTTCATTAGAAATATAATATCCTTAGCTATCTCGAAGTAGTGATTAGATACAAATGATAAGAGGTACGACTTCTTCACTTAGTTTATAAAAGAGTAACGGGATTTACAAGAATAAGTATATTGTAAACAAACAAAGAAAAGGATCAGATTTGACCACAATTAAGGTTAGAAATCGGTAAAAACAACTGTCTTTTCCTCTCCTTTTTACCAAAATAAGTTTCTTAGTAATTGAAGTTGAAAATAACTTTTAGTTAAAATGTAGTTAAAATTTTGAGATGAAAACACTTGGTTGAAATTTTTAACCGGAATAGTAGTCAAAATCTTTTGACTGATAAACATGGTCGAATTTTTTTGTCAAAAAAAAAAAAAAATTGGCCCACCTTGACAATTTATTTCCAATTTATGACAGATAAATAATGAAACTAAATTTCAAAAACTATAAATTATAGAAAATTATATGATAAATCATGTAAATTCAATTGAAAATTTAAATAGCTGATGTAAAAAAAAATATCCAAAACTGTTAAAAAAATACATATTCCAAAACATAATAATGAAAACTTACATACAGATTAAACACACACTAATTTCCTTATCAATTATCATCATCTGGCTGAGGAACTAAATCTAGAAATCACTTGAAAGACAGATTTTTTAAAAGTTCAAAATTTAAATTGGTCAAAATTTGGACAAAAATTTTCATTGTGAGGAATCTACTACAGTACGGATCCAAGAGCTTTCCATCTTCGGGGACATCAGTATTATCAGAACAAGGAAGAGTTCGGATTTATGTAGGAAAATATAAAGAGTCAGTCTAAGCTCGAAGTTGAGGTCAATTTGTTAAACCACCCAATGTTTGAGGATCTATTGAGGTTGTTGAATAATAATTTGGATACTCGTACGAAAGGACCTTCAGGATCGCTTGTGACATTGATGTCTTCATCAATTTGATCAATCTACTTGAAACCACCAATCATCATAACCCTTCTCTTTGATGTAATAATATTTCCACAAAATTACCATAGCTTCTATATATTTTGTTTTTTTTTTTCTCATCATTCCTCACTTCAAAAAGAGAGAAAAATAGACAAATTTTTTTCTTTTTTTTTTTAAAAAAAGAAAAATATTTATAATTATAGTAGAAAACCAATGAACATTTATATTAGTTGATACATCGTATATTTTTTATTATTATTATTTTCTCACTATTAAGAGCATTTCTAATATTATTCTAATTTTAATTTAAAACTCTATTTTCGAGTCAAATATATGGAGTAGCTGGCTTTCCAGGGCTGAAATGTAGTATAACCCCTCTTTACATTCTTAACTTAACACACCTCCTTTCAGGCACTTTATGGAAGGGATCTACCTAAGTTACTTCGTTATGGGTATGGTTCTGTTTCTAACACCGCAGTTGATGAGATAATTAAAAAGATGCAATGTTAGTAGAGCTTCGTGTGATCAGTTGGGATGCAGACTTCAACAAAATAAACACGTAGAGAAGTCGAGTTTACAGCATTTGAAGCTTAAGCCATACCGTCAGGTTCATGTGGCTCAATGACGCAATGAGAAGCTTGCTCCAAGGTATTTTGGTACTTACCCAATCGTCGGCCAAATTGGTTAAGCCGCCTCCTCATAGCTTGATCCACCCTGCATTCCATGTATCGCAATTGAAGAATTTAATATCCGCACACACTCAGGTACAAGACAGTCTTCCATTCTGTCTTCTGATTTATAATGGAAAAGTGAGCCTGAAGATGTTCTGGAAATTCGGAAATCTGCTGGAAGGAATAGCTCGTAGATTTTGGATAAGTTGAAAGATCTGTCTAGTTTTGAGTGCACTTAGGAACCAGTGAATCGTTTGTTGTTTTAGTACCCATCTTTTCAGCTTAAGGACAATCTGACTCTTCTTCGGTGGGTATTAGTAAGCTTGTGGTTCCATTGGCTTACATCAAGAAGGGAAACCGTGTTGTGGAGAGGAAGATGGAAAAACAGTTGGAGACAACTGTAAATGGCTAAGGCAATGCAAAAGATGATGATGAGACCTCTTACTGAGAGAGAGAGGGTTGTATCTAAATAATGCTCAGCTTATACTATCAATGTGATGTCGTTTAAGCCTTAGGACATTGAATTGAAGTGCTCCTAAACTTCTGGGCTTTCTTTAACAATAAATACATTAATCAATTTCTATTTCTGCCTCCTATTTCTGTTCTCACTCTCTTTCTCCACTTACTCTTCATTTCTTTTTCAGTTGATAAGCTCAGGCTTATCAGAATTTATACACAAATATTGAAGTAAAGCTCATTGAGTTATCTTAGTAGATAATCGGTATTTACAAATTTTGACCATCTTTTTTTGGAGAATCCCAAATGAGTACAAAAATTCACACTTTTCATAGATAGTGTCGTATATTTGGAAAGCAAGGAACAAAAAAATATACTCAAATACGGAAAAAGATCCACAAGTTACACTAAGGATTGCGGAAACGGAAGCAAAACTTTGGAAAGAGGCACAATAAAGTGAAGTGTAAACAAATTTCCAATTCTCAAGTACCCCCTCCACAAGCCCCACTATGGGGATGGTGGTGTTATATAGATAGATTTTGGAAAGCAGCGAACAAGACATCCGGGCTAGGGTGGTACTATTTTAAAGATGGAATTGAGAAAAATATGATAGGAGCAAAGAATGTAAGGTATAGCTTAACTCCACTTCATGCAGAACTAGAGCTCTTATCTGGACAATGTTTTGCTTGAGTGCAAACCAAAAGATAGAGGTAGTTTTCGCAACAGACTGTTCTGAATTGGTGAAGATAGTGTCGACACCTGAGAAATTGCCAGCTTTTGGATTATATTTAGAGGAGTTTACGAAGAACAAGGAAGCTTTCACCTATTTTTTGATAACTCATATACCACGTGCAAAGAACATGAAAGCCGACAACTTGGCATGCAGTGCACGGATGTATCATTATGATGTTATATATGTTAATTCAGTACCACCAGTTTGGATTACTGAACCGTTTTAAGTACCTAGACTATCGAAAAAAATAAATAAATAAAAAATTATTACTTTGAATTTTTGAATGGCGTTACCTTTGTGCACTTGTATCTTTTAGTTGTTTCATAATCTGTTTATTATACCTTTTTTAAGGTCTTTCTAATAGACGACATGTGATTATCACTTTATCTTTACATTTTTGTTTTTTAAACTTCAAATAATCGTTGAGATGAAGATCCCCAAAAATTATTTCTTTGTCAACTAAGTTTATAACATATGAAAATAAACCTAGAGGTAGTAAGTCACACATAGGATTTTTTTTCGTTGGAAATGAATTCGGAAATTGGAATCACAATATTGATAGATTTTTAGCAGGAGGAACACCATCTTTAAATTTTTCAATTTTTTTAATTATGATCAAATTTTTCGAACCATATTTAAATTTTTGATATTCCATTAGTAGTTCTTTAACTTACATAGTTGATCACAGATCATAAAACCACTGCTTCTATCAACAAAAATTGTAAGTTAAATACAAAACTCACATGCATAGGTAATCCAAAGTTATAATTTTTAAGAATTAACTGTTTTCCAAGCCAACTCCAAAATGACAATTTATCTAAATGAACACCAAATGTTGTATTGTCTTCTTTCTTTGGTTCATATGTCGTTTGCTGCATCTGCAATTTTTTTGGAAATTATGAACTTCTTGATGTTCAATGTTGCTTCCTCAGCACATAATACTTTAAATTGATCGCTCAAATCTTTTGTTTTTCTGCTCCATGGTTCATCAACCTTTCAGGCTGCGCAACTTCTTTTGATAATCACTTAAATATTAAGACAACATGGTCTCAAATGCATCCCGCACAGAGCATGACTCACAATCATCAGTATCATTGCGACCAAAATAATTTTACACTTCCCCATTTTCATTTAAAGGTTTATTATTAGTCCTCCTGAAGTGTTTCCTCCTGATTCAACAAATCAACGATTTTATTAAACAATATTCAAATCGTTATATCTCTTGAATGAAAAAGAACAAAGGAAACTCATCATTTTATCAAGCAAAATAGACTAGACTGAAACAAAAATAAATAGTTACAACAACATACAAAGTTCAATAAAATTAAGTTAAAAACTAATAATCGCTTATCAGCATCAACATCAGTATCAGTAACACTTCCACCAAATTCAATATATGCTGCCACATTTAAGAGATATATCCAAAACAGCATGTATTTAATACATTTTTAGTATGAGTGATAATATCCTTAAAATTTCAAAATTCTTGATAACAATTCATAGGGAAAAGAAAACCCCACAAGGAGTTTTTTAATATGTGGGAGGATTGCTATGAAGAGTGTTTGCTATGAAGAGTGTTTAACACCTACTAATGGGATTAAATGTGGAATAGGACCAAAGATGTCAAGGTATTGCCTCCAATAGATAAAATTCCAAAGGGAAGACAAGCAAGCAATAAACGCATACTAGCATCGAGGGAAAAAAAGCCAAAACATAGTAAAAAACCAAAAATTTAGATTCTAAGAAAGCTCTTCCTCTCTTTCTGGTTTGACTACAATCTGTTTTTCTTAATTTTTTTGTTCATAATTGTAGACATGTAGCAGTTGTGGTGTAACAGGCCACAGAAAAAGCAGTGGCTTCATCATCAACTGCATCTAAACGAGGGAAAGGTCGACCTAGAAAGACTGTCCAAGGCGCAGAAGATCTTTCACAATCATCTCGTCTATGTCAACCAAATGTGCCAGTGGTAAAATGTTTTCCATCTGTTACTTGTTTCAGTTTAAGAAGCATATTGACTTTTGTCTAATTATTTTATTTAGGAGTCTCATGGAGTATTTCACAGCAATCTCACGGGAGATGATTACGTTTGCAATGGACAGAGAGTTGTAGATACAAGCACTAATGAAGTGTTACCGTCAATAATGTTTCAACAACATGAACGGAACAAGCTAGAAGCTAGGAGGAGCGCAAATTGAGCATGTTTGGTGATATCCATAGTGTTTTAGGAGGATGATTGTGTGAACATGTTTATCTTTTTGTGAAGCCTAGATATGGTGGTTGATCTTTTTTTTATATCTAGCTTTCAGTTTGAATTTATGTTAAGCCTACTTAATATTATACTCAATTCTAGTGTAAGGTTGAAATATTGTGAACCTTAAATCTGTTTTTTGCTCATAGGTTTTAGAAGCTTCTTTATATTTTTTAAAAAACTTAAGCAAATGAAATAAGCAAAATCTTTCTACTATTAATTGACAAAAACACTTAAAAAAAAAACCTTTGTCCTATGTATTATTTACATGAATGCCATGTGCAGAGGTATCAATCTCAGAAAGCTTCTCAATTTTTTTTTGAAAAATAGACTCAACTTACAAGATTAATTACATCATATATATGTCATTAACATTAATTTGGTTAAAATTTAGTTTATATCAATTATATCTAATACTCAAACATTTAATTTGTAAAGATATTTTCTCTCTCTTACTATTTTTATCACCATATTTCTATTTCTTATCTCATCTTTTTTTAATCTTAATTTGTTAAAAAAATTACATTATCTATTTAATAATAAGAAAATCTAAATATTTTCATACATATTATAATTCAAATTTTTTATATCAAAATTAAAGTATCTTAGACTGATGTTAAACCGGTTAGATAGAACATATTAATCTAATTTAATATATTTAATGTGCAATTTCACTTATATAAAAATATTATTAGATTAATTATGAAACCAATAATTATCTAGCATTTATGCTAATGTATTATAAAATAAATGTATTTATCATTATTATTTACAATTGTATAATCAGCACATATATAGATTTGCAATTATAAAACTTAGCTAACATTTTTGTAGTTGTATTTATATACATTATATTTACATATTCGAATAAAAAGTTTATGGTTAATATTTATCCTGCACAAGGTGCGGATAATCACCTAATACTTCATATAAACTAGAGAGCTACGAAAGAGGGACCAAACAAACAAAATATTTTAAACTTAAGTAAAACGACGCATTTTTTAATCCATTTGACATTTAACAATGTTTGACTTCAGGGTTTGATTTGCACAAATTGAAAGCTTGAGTATTAACTGTAACACCATTATTTGTTGGGTTTTTTCGTATAAAAATATTTTTTTGGGATTTTTTTTTGCATTTTACAATTCGATTAAACTTCTTTGAGATAGAAAAGCTTATCAAATTCCCATCAACTACATACCTTCAATTAACAAATGGTTAACGGCTTTGGATTGTATGATCGAGCAGCTTCTAAAAAGCTATAGATTGCATTATAACTCTCCCTGAAAACAAATATCCTCCATAAAAGAGCGTGAAACTCACTTCCATGGAGTAAAAGATGAGAGTTGAACACGCTCCAGAACTAGATCACTTCCAACAGAGTAGAAAAACAAATCTAAACTACAAAAAATTCTGATCATAACTTGTGGGAAAGTACTAAAACTCAACAAAAAGGAAAATGAGTCTTTAAACCTCAAAAAAGCTCTTCAAAGTTGACCATAAACAGCTTTTACTTCTTTTGGTGGTTTGAAACCATATAAAATTGTGAAGATTACACCCAAAGATATACTGAAGATTTACACCCAAAGATATACTGAAGATATCACACCCAAAGATATACTGAAGATTTTGGGATGGACGAAGGTTTCCATTTTTTTCCTGATTTTTCACTTTAGTCCATGTGCCCTCATCTATTTACTTGTTTTTTTTTAACTTCTGATATTACAACCCACCCCTCCCCCTCCCTGGAAATTAAACAACTTCCAAAAATTTTAAAATGATCAATTTAATCCAAAATGTTTCTTTTCCTCTTTTTGACTTTTTGGGTATTATAGGCCGAACACTTCAAGAGAAGGTTGATGGCTGAGTGGTGTTAAAAGCTATTAGAAAATCGGTGAGATCGATCATACTAAGATTATGGAAATCATGAATATCAAGAAGGATTTAGAAGATTATGGATATTTACCAATATCTTAGTTTAAGAAATTTACATTTATCTCTAAATATATTATTTACATTTATATTTATATTATTTACATTTATATTTATCTTAAATTAGGAATCTTAGATCTAGCTTATTTCTATATATGAGAATGCACTTTATAATATTATTCTTATGAGAGTTTATTATAATTCTTCTTAAACACCTTTGTGTTTTTATTCTCATCACTTTATCATGGTATCAAAGACTAGATCCAATCCTATGGGTTATGGTTTTGTTTTTTTCTAAATCCTTAGTGTTTAAAAACAAAAAATTGAGTGAAAAAAAAAACGTGATTTGCTTCTCTTTACAACTTCTATTTTTTTTATTTCTTTGATTCATGTTTATGACTTGGTGACATGTGAAAGTCAATCGAAGATATTGGTGGCTTGTTTTGTTGATGTGATCAGTGATTGGTCACTTTACTTGCGTATTGGTTATTTGGGTAGCATGTTGCTAGTTTCTTGGAGCGCAAGTATATGAAGCACATGATTGTGCTAATTTTCTGTCATATGGAGTAAGATGTGTATTTTCCATCCGATTTACACTATGGCTGGGTATACAAGCTATTGAAGAATCCAACGATCGGGTATAAACGTCGTTGATGATCCAACGGCTGGGTATTGAAATCGATTGACTCGACGGTGGAGTATAACACCAATATTTTGAAAACATGTTCAATCTCATACGTGGTAACACGTATAAACTTGCAAAAGGGTATTGAGAGATCGACCATACCAAAATTATGGAAATTATAGAAATCATGAAGATTAAGAAAAATTTAGAAAATTATAGATATTTACCAATATCTTAGTTTAGGAAATTTACCTTTATTTTTAAATATATTATTTATATTTATGTTTATCTTAAATTAGGAAAGTTAGATATTATAAGAAAATGAACATTATAATATTATTCTTATTATTCTTATAAAAGTTTATTATAATTCTTTCTAAACACATTTGTGCTCTTACTCTCATCAATTTATAAAAAAACAATTTGATCCTTGCTTGGATGCTTCCAGAGATTCACACATCTTCACCAATTTTGCAATGTATATCACCAGCTAGCCACTTCGATCGACTGATGACATTTCAGTATGTATACTTCTTCTGTTTCTTTTTTTTTTTCTCCTCGCATCTGTTTTTTAGTTGGTTCCATGGAATATGATATAAAGTGTTCTGAATAATTATAAAAAGATTCTTAAGGAACAAAAAAAAAAATATATATATATATATATGAAATTTCAGCGAACTAAGATACAAAAGAAATGTACTAAAAGCTTTTTAACGAAAGACCACAAACAAGTGTAGAAATTAAGAAGTTAAGACAGCTAAAATATAAATACATAAGGTTTTTTTTTAACATATGATTTATTACTGTCAAATTGATATGTCATCATAAGAGAGCTTTTAAAAAAAATTGTAAAACAAGACTATTTACAATTTTTTCCACTCATATTAATTTGATTAAAATAGTTAATATCAAATTATTAATATTCGGTCACCTGATTTATGTATTATATGTATTGTGACTGTCTAATCTCAAGGTGTTCTATCAAAAAAATTATGTGATCTTCATCGGTTCTCGTCCTCTTTGAGATCTGGGAACCAATGTTTAAACAAATGGAGTCTTAAGATTAGGGCTGGGCATTTGGGTATTTGGTTTGGTTTCAATTCAGAACCAATCGGTTCCGGATATTTCGGATAGAGAAAGTTATGATTCATTTGGTATTTTTTATAAATTTCGATTCGGATTTGGTACCTTTATTTCGGTTCGGTTTCGGTTCGGATACTCAGATCTGAGTTTTTTACCTCGAATTTTTAGTTCAACTCAAAAATTTTAATATAAATTATATCCAAAAATTTAAAAAATATATATCAAAACCCAAAAATATACCCAAAAGTTCCAAAAAAGTATAGAAAATATATGTGTACAACAAAAAATATACACAATTTATCAAAATATCAAAAAATAACTAATATTTAGAGGAATACATAATTATACTTTAGATAATTCTGGTACCTGATCGGTTCTCGGTTCGGCTCTGGTTCAGTTTCGGTTTTTCGGGTATAAGAGTTTAAGATCCATCGAGTATTTTTATAGATTTCAATTCGGATTTGATATTTTTATTTTAATTTGGTTCTGGTTCGGATATTCGGATACGGATTTTTTACCCAGGCTTACTTAAACTTTTACCCAAAAAAAATTGCTGACTTATGACTTATTGGCTGCTTCCTTGAACAAAAAGTTAACAGCATAGTTTGACTTTGACTTTGCGTAATGCAAAATTAACGGCAGCAGGAAAAGACTTTCCCTCGCGCCCTCAATCTGCCTAATAAGTTGCCGGTTAACAAGCACTACTACTGGTGTCATTTTCTTTCATTTCTAGTGTTTCAAAAAACTTACAATATGAATGTTGCATGGTGAAAAACTAAACATTCACAAATGCACAGTTTTCTAAAATAAAAATTATAACAAAATCATGAACTTTCAAATTTTGGCTATCCGAATTATGAAAAAAGTGTGAATTAACCCTGAGCATTTGCACACTTACCAAAACTCAAAACCATTCCGAACTATTGCATGGACATTTTCAAATCATTAATTAAATACCACAAAGGAACCTGACTGAAATTAAACAAAACAACTTAGTAAAAACTAGGTACTAGCACCAAATCAACAAAATGTCCTTACTATAAAAAATCCTTTGACAGAGACATCCCGGAAATGCCCATGACCAACCATAAAAATAGATTCTCCTATAGGGTATAAAAACTACATTTCAAATCATGGATTACTAGGCTACCTAATATGGCAAGAAAGAATCATGATTTCTCCTATATGCGGTGGTATTTGTGGAAACGTAACTTTTACATGCTTAGATAAAAAAAATTTCGGAAACGACCAGATCTTGATCAGATTTGTTATGTAAATACAAGAAGACAGCTATCCAATCAAAGTAGTACCGATCTTCAAATATAGAGAAAGACAAAAGATTGAATTAGAGCAAATCCAAAGCGATATCCAGTGAAGCAAAAAAAAAAAATGCAAGACACAAGACACCAAATTTCATGCCTATCTATGCACATGCTCCATAAGAGGACATTCCCACCTGAGGATGACAATAACTGATATGAAATAAACAAAGGGGAAACCAGAGTGTGACACCCTGGTTGAAGCCGATAACATTGTTATTGACAACCTAACCAAGCCGAAATACCGAGGCAACCTCAAAAACGATGAAATATTCAGCTTTTATATCTAAATCGGGATTTTCAAAAATTGAGGCGTATGCAGATAATGCACATTGTCGATCTTACATATTCTGGCGCCTCCAGCCTCGCAACAACCTAAATACGGTCAGAGTTGGAAACTAAAAGGATATGCTGAACAAATAGGAAGTCGCAAACTAACACTGAGAAAAGGAGGAGAAAAATATCGAAAAGAGGGAAAGGTAAAAAAATAATCATTTGGAGTTAAGATGGATATTTGAACGGAGAACAAACAGTTTTCTTAAATTTTCTGATGGCGCAAAATCTAAAACTAGCCTGAAAATTTTATGTACGAACATAACTCGTTCGAAATTTTAGAGTGAGAGTATATTTATCTTAAAGTGTAAACTGCCATTTTTTGTTGCTAAATTGTAAAACTTCATTAATAATAAAATATTTAGGTGTTAGAAAATGAGTTAACAAAATAAATAACCTAAAGTTTTGGTCTCATAAAAAAAACAAAAAAACATGGAAGCAAATATAATCCGTACTATGTCGACACTAAAGCTTTGAAACAACATGTATTAATAAGTAGCAATACAAAGCTTGAAAACTCTAAGAAAATACGAAACTGAGTTAAGGTCCGATAGAGAAAAACAAAAAGAAGGACTGAGAAATACCCACCTTGCAGATCAGAAGCTGTCTTATGTCAGAGGAGACATGATCAAAGACAGTCCTCAACTTTTATAATTCGAAACTCAAATAAAATGTCGGGTTTTGTGACTTTAAAAAAACTTGCAATTTTCCTTATTCTTTTTCTTTATTACAAAAAAAACTAATTATACATCTTTTTCCCCTTCTTGTGTCTTTGTAATTACATATTGACTATTGTAATAATTTTGATGGTGAAATAAGAAAAACTATAGTTTTGATCGGACATTATAAATTATTCATTATTTCACCATCTAAACTATTTACTTAACTTCTCTTCAATTCTCCGATCGAAATTTGTTTTGGAACCACTTAATTAGTTAATTAGCTAAAGACATTTCTCCCAAATTATATAATTTTTTTCTTTATAATTACATTCTTCTGTAATGATGTTTTTTTTTTACATCCTCGAAAATATTGAATTTACTTGAGAAATGCCTTTTACAGTCTTTTTTGAGATTGAACAAAAAAAAAAAAGTCTTTTTTGAGCAAGTCAGATATTTTCTGGGACGTGAATGAAAGACAGTAGAAAGAAGAAAGAAAGAGAGAAGAAGGTGAGCGTCCTATAAAGCGTGAATCAACCAACGCCTGACACTTCCTCTTTCTCCGAGGATCTCTTAATCGCGTTTAGAATTCTCCGACGACGGCTCAAGTCGTGATCAGTCCATCGGGATCTGGATCATTTTGACCAGATATGGCGGCGGAGAACGAGCGAAAATCTTCTGCGGTCTCCGATATGGGAGCTTGGGCAATGAATGTGATCAGCTCCGTTGGAATCATCATGGCGAATAAACAGCTAATGTCTTCTTCTGGTTTCGCCTTTAGCTTCGGTTCGTCTTCTCCCTCCTCGATCCCTCTTATTCTTCTTCTTCTTCTTGAGATCTGATGATTCGAATTGTTTCAATTACTTTTAGCAACGACTCTCACCGGATTCCATTTCGCTTTAACTGCATTGGTCGGTTTGGTCTCGAACGCTACGGGATTCTCAGCATCCAAACATGTCCCTATGTGGGAGCTAATTTGGTTCTCCATCGTCGCTAATGTCTCTATAGCAGCCATGAATTTCAGTCTCATGCTCAATTCCGTCGGTTTCTACCAGGTTTTTTTCCCTCGATCCATTGCTTATAGAATCAAATTGTTATGTCTTTTGTTTCTCCTGAATGAAATCAGCTCTTTGTGAAATAGATCTCGAAGCTGAGCATGATTCCTGTGGTCTGTATCATGGAATGGATTCTTCACAGCAAAAGATACTCCAGAGAAGTGAAAGTATCTGTTGTGGTTGTTGTTGTAGGTGTTGGTATTTGCACTGTCACTGATGTTAAGGTTAATGCCAAAGGTTTCATTTGTGCATGTGTTGCTATTTTCTCCTCTTCTTTGCAGCAAATTGTAAGTTCTCTTTGGCAAATTTGTTGATCTTGTTCCATAAAGGCTCGGAATCTGATCTGTTGGGTGTTTTTTTGTGCCAGTTAATAGGTTCCTTGCAGAAGAAATATTCAATTGGGTCTTTTGAGTTGTTGAGTAAAACAGCACCGATTCAAGCTCTTTCGCTTCTCGTTGTTGGTCCTTTAGTTGATTATCTCCTTAGTGGGAAGTTCATAATGAAATATAATATGTCTTCTGGTTGCTTTGTAAGCATATCTCTCTCTCTCTCTTTCTCTATGTTCTGTTATTGTATATAGCTTATGTTATCATTGGTCTAATTATTCTACCATTTGCAGCTATTCATCCTTCTCTCATGTGCTTTAGCTGTCTTCTGCAATATAAGCCAGTACCTTTGCATCGGGCGGTTTTCAGCAGTATCGTTCCAGGTTATAGGTCACATGAAAACAGTGTGCATTCTCACACTGGGATGGGTTTTGTTTGATTCTGCAATGACTTTCAAAAACGTGGCGGGCATGATTGTTGCGATTGTTGGGATGGTAATCTACAGTTGGGCCATGGAATTGGAGAAACAGTCTATTCTTGCAGCAAAGGCTTTGAACAGTGTGAAACACAGCTTAACAGAAGAAGAGTTTGAACTTTTGAAGGAAGGTGTAGAAACTACACAGTCGAAAGATGTTGAACTTGGCCACACAAAAGCTTAGTCAGAGATGGATAGAAAACATAGTCTTCAGGTACAATTTGTTCTGTTATAATCTTGTATTTGTTTTGTGTTATTTAAAACCAAAGGTGGTGGTCGAATAACGCAGAGATCGAATTCTCCCATTTAAGGATCATCGGAGACTAATCTAGGCTTCGGCCTAGCTGCCTTTGTTATATAAAGAATGTTTTGTGTAATTTATATATTTGTTCGATTCCACGGAAATACCTTCAATGGTCATCTGTTCTTGTTTTACAGAGCAAAAAGAGTATATTCTTTTTTTTTTTCAATCTCTTAAATATTTTGGTCTTGTCCTCTCGATGTATTTGTCACTCACCGTGGATTTTTTACTTTTGCAAGTTTTTGATTTCCTTTTATGCGTTTATTCTGATCTGAATCTCCTTAAACACAGTTGATTAATATCCATTCTCATTATTATTTTCAGAAATTATAAATTATCCAACGCATATTCTTAAAATATTAGAAATTTACGATTTCTTTGAAATTTACTAAAATTCCTCAAATGGTATTAACCACATCGAATTTTCATTACACATCATTTCTATTGTGCTATAGAAAGTCACAAAGATGCTAATACTAGTTTTACAAAAGGTGATGAAAGAACCAACCGCCTTTAGAAATCTAAAGAAACTATCAAACAAAGTCTTTTATCTAATGAGATCTACCTAAAGTTATGTAACTTCAAAATGAATGATCACAAAATAGTTAATGCAAATTTTGATGTATTTTGGTTAACCAGTATCATCTTTCAGCGGTCTCAATGTCAGTGTCAAGCAGTGTACTTCTTTAACCCTCTAAGACCGTTCATCAGGAGTTTTTGAAGAGTTCATGACACAGATTATAAGAAGAAATACAATAAAAAAATAAAAAAAAAGGTAGAGGTTCATGACCCGGGTTCTTCCCGACGAACCTGAAGAGACAGTCTCTTCACACGTGACACATCCTGATTGGTCCAAAATAATAATTTCGAATTTTTAAAAAAAAAGAAAAAAACAAAACAAAAAAAACAGTATTATATTCTGATGAACCCCTCTCTCAAGGGTTCACTGATGGACATGGTCTAATAGAGCAATTTTAAAGAGGTGCTTATGTATTATTTAATTATTTTTTTACACCTGTTTTATAAACGTCGCATAAGCAGCGGAGCTTAAAACTTTAGTTTAAGTATCGATTCTTTTTTTGTTGTATTTATTTGACTTTTTTTAAAAAAAAAAACACATAAGCATCTGTGTTAAGCGCTCCCGCGTTGAACATGTTCTAACAAATGTGTGAATCCATAAGTGTTACATTGAAATATGGTACTGAAAGTTAACAATGAGTGAGATAATTAGAACTGCATTTTCCAAAGAGCTAAAAGTGGGAGAGCATAACAAGCTCTAAAAACCTAATTGCTAACTAATAGGGTTTATACTTTTCAAAGTAGTGAGTTTTCAAAAGGTTTTGAAATCCAGACTAGAATAAAAGTTGTAAAATTTGAAATGAAATCATTTCGAAAAGCAATGTTGATCATTTAGGCGGTTGTATATTTTGAAAAGTATTTGGTCTAAATTAGGTTTAAAAATGATATTATGAAATTTGTATTTCTTAAAACTATCCATATCAGCAAAATATTTTTACATTCTAAAGTTTTTATATTCTACATAATTCTTAAACATCAATTTTTGTTTATTAAAACTTTAAAACCAATTTGCTTTGCAATTTAGTCACCTCATTCAGATTTATTCATATCATTCTCATTATTCCACCATTTTTTAAAATCCAAATTTGCTTGTTCTTTTTCCGAGCCACGATTTGCGAACACCGCACCAAATATATACAACGTTTGACTGATTGCATCTAATATCATCTCAAATAAGCTTTTTCATAGGTTATTACGTTCCGATTGTATATAATCCCCGAAACCAAACATGGAAGCACCCTAACGAAACAGCTTCTACTTCAGTGAAATCAAATTTAAAGACGAAGAGTCAGAAATCTCGTGTGGAAATCGACGCTCATTGCGTCTACAAAACGCTTGCGTTTCGACATAGTTTCGATTTCATCAATCTCTTCTAAGAAAAAAAATTGAGTAACAATTAGAGAAAAAAGGGTCCATTAAACAACAAACGATTAAAAACACTAAGATTTGGGGAGGAAGACGGAGACACAGTCACACAGCGATGAGGATGAGTTTATATATAGAAAATAAAGTAGACAAATTATTTGCCCTAGTTTCAATTGTGGTGGGTTCTAAAGGCCCAATTAGAAGATGGGTTTTAAATGTCCAAAAACGTTTAGGGTTACATATACACAGTGTAAGTCGAAAATAGGGTTTATTATAAATCCACGCTTCTCTTCGCCGTCAGTGTTTGTTAGCTTTAGCCGCAGGAGTGACTCATTGAAGTTTTAGGTGCTTCTCTCTTCCTCTCCATTTTATCTCCGTTGATTCTCCTTCTTCGTTTTTGTATATCTACTATTCGTCTCATATCAGTCCTCCAATTTTGTGACTGTTCTGTTATAGGAGAAGAAGAATGTCTCACAGGAAGTTTGAACACCCAAGGCACGGTTCACTTGGTTTCTTACCGAGGAAGAGAGCTAACCGTCACAGAGGAAAAGGTGAGTTCTCTTCAAAATTTTAGATTCAATGTTATCGAGATGCTTACTTGGGTATCATCAAAATTGAACATTTGATCTGTTTTTAGAGTTACTATGAGCTTTCTTCAAATTTTAGATTCAGTGTTATTATAATGCTTTGAAAATGGAACCTTTGATCTGTATTTTACAGTTACGATTGATTTAACTTCAAGTTTTAGATTTAGTGTTATTGAAATGCGTACATGGTTATTTTCAAAATGTAACATCTTCTTTAAGAGTTACGGCTGAATATCTTTCAAATTTAGATTCGTCGTTATTGAGATGAATGCATTGTTATCTTCATAATGGAACAGCTGTTCTGATTTTCTTAGTTACGTTTGGGTGTAATAATTTTAATTTGGATTCAGCGATATTGAGATTCTTACGATTGATTCTTCAAAATGAACCATCTGCTTTGTTTTCTAAAGTTACGATTGACTTTTCTTTAATCATAGTTCGGTGTGATTTAAAATCTTACTTGGTTATCATGTAAACGAACCATCTGCCCTGTTGTTTAAGAGTTACGATTGAGCATTCTTAAAAATTAGTTTCAGTGGTATTGAAACGATTACTTTGTTAATTTGTGAATGGAAGATCTACTCTTTTTTCTCGAGTTATAATTGAGTTTTCTCCCTGTTTTATTTACACACTAATGTTGAATTTGAATATCAGTGAAGGCATTCCCTAAGGATGACCAAACCAAGCCTTGCAAGTTCACAGCCTTTATGGGTTACAAGGCTGGTATGACCCACATTGTTAGAGAAGTCGAGAAGCCCGGATCCAGTAAGTAATTGTCACTCGTCTTTGTTTTTTTTATCTGAATATTGGTATTTTCATTCCGCAATGTAATTTTAAGATGGTAACCTAATGCTGATGTTCATTTTTTTCTATTCTCGTATAGAGCTTCACAAGAAGGAGACCTGTGAGGCTGTTACCATCATTGAGACACCTGCCATGGTGGTTGTTGGAGTTGTTGCCTATGTCAAGACTCCCCGTGGCCTGAGGTCCTTGAACACTGTCTGGGCTCAGCACTTGAGTGAGGAGGTCAGGAGAAGGTTCTACAAGAACTGGGCCAAGTCTAAGAAGAAGGCTTTCACCGGGTACGCAAAGCAGTACGAAAGCGAGGATGGCAAGAAGAGCATTCATGCTCAGCTTGAGAAGATGAAGAAATACGGAACTGTCATCCGTGTTTTGGCCCACACTCAGGTATTTTTGCTTATCAAATGTTTTCACCGGTTTAATCAACTTCAGCATTTTGTTGTTGCTTGCAATTATATGCTACCTTTCTACCGTGCAGATCAGGAAGATGAAGGGATTGAAGCAGAAGAAGGCTCACATGATGGAGATCCAGATCAACGGTGGTACCATTGCCCAGAAAGTCGACTTTGCCTACAGTTTCTTTGAGAAGCAGATCCCTATCGACTCAGTTTTCCAGAAGGATGAAATGATTGATGTGATTGGTGTCACCAAAGGTAAGGGTTACGAAGGTGTTGTTACCCGTTGGGGTGTGACAAGGCTTCCACGTAAGACTCACAGGGGTCTACGTAAGGTTGCTTGTATCGGTGCGTGGCATCCAGCTAGAGTCTCATACACTGTTGCCAGAGCTGGTCAGAACGGTTACCATCACCGTACTGAACTGAACAAGAAGATTTACAGGTTGGGCAAGGTTGGTCAGGAGACACACACAGCCATGACTGAATACGACAGGTCAGTATAATTTCTCTTTACTGGTTCATTGGTTCTTATCTTGCTCGGTTATGTAACTGATGACGTTGTGGCTATGGTAGGACTGAGAAGGATGTGACTCCGATGGGAGGATTTGCACACTACGGTATTGTGAAGGATGACTACTTGATGATTAAGGGATGCTGCATGGGTCCAAAGAAGAGGGTTGTGACTCTGAGACAGTCACTACTCACTCAGACTTCCCGTCTTGCACTCGAGGAGATCAGACTCAAGTTCATTGACACTTCCTCGAAGATGGGACATGGTAAATTCCAGACCACCCAGGAAAAGAACAAGTTTTACAACCGTGTCAAGGCTTAAACAAGTTGTTCTATCTTAGCTCTTCCTTAAAAAAGTCTTGAAATACTCTTTTGAATGACTCGCTGCAATCTTGTGTTTTAGTTATTTGGAGATTTTGGAAATATTATTGAAATTTACTAAAATTCCTCAAAGCGACATCTTATTTTCATGACATATCATTTCTAATGTGGTAAAAGGTGATTAGAGAACTAACCGCCTTTAGAAATAACTATCAAACAAAATCTTTATCAAATGAAATCCGCTTAAAGCTATGTTACTTCAAAATGAATGATCACAAAATAGTTAATGCAATTTTTGATGTACTGAGGTTAACCGGTATCATATTTAGGCGGTCTCAAGTATCACAAAAGAATATCAAGCATTGTAATAGTCTCTAACTAAGGGAAAACTGCCGATTCCGCCATGAACTTTATATCTTCTGATTTCTCATACACGAACTATCAGACCATGCTTCCAACTACACGAACTACGTCTTTTTGGTCAATTACAACAAAACCGCAGACGGTGTGAGATGCCCGTCAACGGTTTCTGACGTGGCAGCCAGGTAGACAACCGGTTTGGTCCGATTTGAATTTTTTTTTTTTTAATTGGAGAGCTAAAACGATGCCGTTTTATCTTAAACTAACCAAATCCAGAAAATCCAAAACAACGTCGTGTGGCAATTTGGGGGAGAATTAAAATTAGGGTTCGTCGTAAATTTGAGTATCGAGATAAGGGGAGATGATATCATACGACGAAAGAGACGAACTGGTAATTGTGAGTTAGTTTCATCTTGATTTCGTGGTAGAAGTATCAAATCGATTTCGTGTGAAGTTCCATTTCGTGTCCGAGTTTTCCGAGTCTCGACAATGAGGTAAGTCTAATTTAGTTTTCTGTAATACTTTGTTCTGAGTAGAAATTAGGTTGGTTTTAATATGATTTTGGTCTGCAGTGATGATTTCGATAGGTCGATAACGTTCGGCTGTTTCTATGGTGGGAAGTTTGAAGTTGTGGAAGGCAAAGATGTTTACATCGGTGGAGGATATCGGTTTGTTGAAAGTCGACCCTCTTTGTTGTTTACAGAGCTGATGAATCAACTTCCGGTGAGTTTGTATGGGCAGAGAGTATGGTATAAGGTCCCTTTTGAAGAATTGGAGGATAGAAAACTGTTAGCAAATGGAGATGGAAACTTTAAGAAGATGTGTGCAGCTGCAAGCTATGTCAACGCAATTGACATATTTGTAGAGCCTGAATTAATCACAGAGGAGGTCGCAGGAGATGATAATGACAACGAGGAGTCTGAGAGAGATGAGACTGATGGTGATGAACCCGAGAGAGATGAGGCTGTGAGAGAAGATCGTCAATTTGAAGAAGAAGCTAGAATTGAAAGAAATCTGGTCAATTTTGTTGATGAAGAGATTGATGAGTATGCCACTCCGGTGTGCTCAGACGATGATGATGATGCTGATGATAGTAAAGGTTATATCAGATACAAGAAAGGCAGTGGTGAGCTGATGTTAAGCCAAGCATTTGATAGTTTGGAAGCTTTCAAACAAGGTGTGCTCGAGTATGTGTTAAAGGAAGGATGGAATGTGGAATATAAGCGCTGGGAGAAGAACAAGTCAGAGGTTAAATGTGCAAGTGAGCCCGAAGAAGGAGAAGAAGAGTGTATGTGGAGGATTTACTGTTCTTATGATGAACCATTACAAAAATGGTTGGTTAAGGTGTATGTGAAGAAACACACTTGTATGAAGAGTGGGCGTTCAAAAATACTTAGTCAAGAAGTGATTGCTAAGCTATTTGTGAATGAGCTTCGGGATAATCCTAAGTACATGCCAAGAGAAATTCAGAGTGAAATTCAGAAGCGTTGGCATTTGACTACAACAATAGATCAGTGTAGAAAAGCAAAGAAAAGGGCCTTAGAGATGATCCAAGAGGAGCACGACTTACAGTTCTCAAGGTTGAGAGATTATCGGCTTGAGCTAATTAGGTAACGTTCATGTTAACTCTTCAGATTTTAATTCTTTTCATTGTATTTTTTACAAGTTTCATCTTCATATTTTTATTCTTGTTTGTGTATCTTTTTTAACATTCATGTATTTTTTGATCGCATAGTTCTAACAAGGATTCGACGGTGGAGCTAGAGACAATCCACGGAGAGCACGAGGAAGACATTTTTTACAGATTTTATGTCTGTTTTGCTGCTTTGAAGAAGACATGGAGCTCCCTCTGTCGGCCTATTTTTGGACTGGATGGTTGCTTTCTTAAGTGCACAATAAGTGGTCAGTTGTTAGCAGCGGTTGGAAGAGATGCGAACAATCAAATGTTCCCCATTGCTTGGGCTGTTGTAGATGTCGAAAACGAAGTTAACTGGAGATGGTTCATTGAGAAGCTGAAGAGTGATTTGAATCTCCAAAACGGTGATGGTTTTACCCTTATCTCGGATAGACAGAAGGTAATGAGTTCCCACTTAGGTTATGTGGTATCAGTTTTTTGTCACTGGTTTGATGCTGATATATTTGTTGAATACTTGCAGGGTTTACTGAATGCTGTTTCTGATTTGCAACCGAGAGTTGAGCATAGGATGTGTGCAAGACACATTTACGCAAACTTAAAGAAGAAGCACCCAAACAGAGCTGACATGAAAAGCTTATTCTGGAAGGTTGCGAAGAGCTACAACAAGCCTCACTATGAAAAGAGGATCAGGGCAGTGGAGGCATACGACGTGAGTGTCTATGAGTCAATGATGTCGAAGAATCCAAAAAACTGTAGTCTTGCATATTTCACACCGACATCTACGTCTGATGATGTAAGTAACAACATCTCAGAATCCTTTAATAGTGCTATTGACCCTGCAAGATCAATGCCTCTGGTGGAAATGTTGGAGACTATACGCAGAAGAGCAATGCTGCGCATGGAGGCAAGAAAGGTTAAAGCAATGAAGCATAGAGGAAAGTTCAGTATTAAAGCAATGGAAAAGGTCGATGAGGAGCAGAAAAAAATTGTCAACTGTACAATATATCCTTCCGGGCATGAGACCTTTGAGGTGAAGGAGAAAAAGTCAGCATTCAAGGTGAAAATGCTTGAACGGACTTGCACATGTCGGAGGTGGCAGATGTCTGGTTTACCTTGCCGCCATGCTCTTAAGGTGATTTCCCAGAAAAAACGGCGGCAAGAGGATTATATGGCTGATTGCTATCTGACTTCTCGATGGAGGATGCAATACAGCACACCTATAGAGGTTGTTCGTGGTGTGAATTTTTGGGAAAAAACTGTTGACTCTGTGATCGTGCCACCCAAGAGAAACAGAACCAACAAGAGGAAGAAAGAAAACTCCAAAGAGGATCAAAGGGAAGAATGAGTCTCCAAGTAAAAAGAAGGAAAAAATATTGTATGAGTCTCCAACTAAGCTTTCCAGGGAAAGAAGAATCATTCATTGTGGACGATGTGGTCAGAGTGGACATAACACAAGGAAGTGTAATAATGTTGGAGTTACGATTCAACGACCACCAAAAAAGAAAAAAGTCTCACAAGATCAATCTGCTTGTGGTGAGGGTTCAAGCGAACCAATGCAAAGCCAAGTGATTGACTAAAATAATGTAAGCTTCTAAGGATATGATCTATCTATTTTCTTTTGTTGTGCTGCAATTCATCGTGTAAAACCTGCTAATAATTACAGGTCTGACTAAATTCAAAAGGCAACAAGAACTGGTACAAACTGTATCATTTCAAACGATTCTCAATCATACAACATCACACACACAGAATTCAAATATAACAAACAACTCATAATGATTCAAAGATTAATCTAGCTTATCATTACATTAGAAAATTATACAAAAGAACCATCACCACAGCACACACGACCATGTTTTTCAACCCTCTTAGCTCCATCTTGCATTCTTGTATCTCCTTTTCAAACCTTTTTATTTCCTTTTCAAAACCGCAGACCACTGCCTCACATGTCCGAGTCTCCATTGTGATAGTCTCCATTTCAGATTCACAAGCTTGTAAACCCTTTTCAAAAGTTGATGAAGCTCTTTCAAGATCATCAATTTTCAGTTTCATATCCTCAATTTCTTCAACCATTGATTCATCCGCCCATTTAAACAAGTGATACCGATTTTTCTACACAATACAAACAACAATTATGTAAAAAACAAGAATTGTTTAACAAGATTGCTTTCGCAATTCAGTCATTCCCTTTGCTCAATTTTATAATCCAGACTTTCTATATCCCTAAATTGATTGAAAGAAGTTAACAGGCATTGCAATTATCACAATTAACACCAACATAGATCATTACCTCATCTCCATAGCGACAAGCAAAGAATAATCTTCCTGGGTTGGTAACAGTTTTTGATGTAAGCATTCTTCCTCGTTCACCACATATACAGTGGCTCGGGAACCCTCTTTTGCGAGAATCCATGCTTCCAATTTCAGAATTTGAGTCACTATTCTCTCAATTCTCTCAAACTTACGAAGAACCCTAGTTTACTTTCTTCCCCAAATCGAAAAACAAGAACGACAACGTTTTCTTTGTTTTGATTAATAACAGAGTAACCAAACGAAACGACATCGTTTGGTTGTATTTATTTATAAAAAAAAATATTGTATTTCGATTTTCCACGCATACACCCACGTCAGCATCCGTTAACGGTGAAATATACTCCGTCAACGGAGTTGGTGGAATAGACCACATTTAAGTAGTTAGTGTAGGAAATTCAAAAACAAACGTAGTTCGTGTAGTTGGAGGCATGGTCTGATAGTTCGTGTATGAGAAATCAGAAGGTATAAAGTTCATGAGGGAATCGGCCGTTTTCCCCTCTAACTAAAGTGTGAATCTTTAAATATTAACAATGAGAGAGATGATTATTATTTTTTTTTGTTTATTTATTATAACATTAGATCTATTATTCTATTACAAATTATAAGAATTATTATATTGATGTAATTCTACAACGGACAATTATTTCCTCTACATACAAGCCAAACAGATCTCCTTGTATCACGTTGAAGATCTCATGTAAACTTGTCTCCATTAATCTGTATTTAATAATAAATCGCATATTCCAAACTCGAAATTCAATAGAAGTATTAATGAATCCTTGATCAACTATTAGTCCAAGGGTTTTCCACCAATGAGAGAGATAATTAGGGCAGCATTTTCCAAGAAGCTAGAAGTCGGAGAGCATAACAAACTTTACAAACCTGACTGTTAACTAACATTTTTTATACTTTCAAAGTGGCCAGTTTTCAAAGAAATATTCAATTCAGGATAGTGATAATAAGATTTTATCCTAATGGTCAATTAACTTTAATGTTGTAATACTTAAGGGTTCAACCAAATGAGAAGATTCAGACACTAAAGATATGAGAAATTAGCCTAATCCAAGCAAACAAGATGATGTTTTGATTCAACTAAAGACTAATGATCAAATGAAAACGAGTGCAAGCAATTAGACAACTAAACATGATTAACTAAAGATAAAAAGACTAATCCTCTAGGTGTGATCATGGATTAGATTGCATTCAATGCGAATCTATGATGATAAAGCAATCAAGAAGACATTTCCTTTGGCTAAGAACTCTCTAGCTAATTTCAATTAACTCACTATCATTATGATATTATCATGTTAATTAGCTAATCAAGATCTAATTCTCATTAGTGAAAACACAAATCAACAAGCATTACTAACCAGTTCTAGTTACCATTTAATGATCTAACAAGCATTCTCATATGAAATATTCATTAGACTCTCATTTAGCTCAGGCATTTCATCAAACACTTTTAGTGCATGAAATGCCTATGAACTCAGATTTCACTTTCTCAAAGAAATCTTATATTAGGAGCAACTAAAAGAGAAAGAAAAGAGGAATCTAAAGCTAAACATCAAAGAATCAACATCTAAGCACCCTAATCTACACACCCAAAAGCTTAAAAGATGACAACCCACTAATTATGACTAAAACCACAAAATCTGAAGAGATAAGTGTGTTAATTAGGCCTGGGCAAAAAACCCGGATCCGAATATCCGAACCGGAACCGAACCGAAATGGAGGTACCGAATCCGAACCGAAATTTTTTAAAATATCCGATGGATCTTAAACTCTTATACCCGAAGAACCGGAACCGAACTAGTACCGAACCGAGAACCGATTGGGTACCCGAATTATCCAAAGTATAATTATATATCCTTCTAAATATTAGTTTTTTTTTGATATTTTTGATATTTGGTATATATTTCTGGTTTTACAGATATATTTTCTTTATTTTTGGGACTTTTGGGTATATTTTTAAGTTTTGATATATATATTTTTGAATTTTTGTTATTAAAAAAGTGTGAGTCGAATAAAAATTTGAGGCAAAAGATCCAGATCCGATTATCCGAACCGGAACCGAACCGAAATAAAGGTACCGAACCCGAACCGAAATTTATAAAAATATCCGATGGATCCTAACTTTCTCTACCCGAAATATCCGGAACCGATTGGTTCCGAACCGAATATCCGAATGCCCAGGCCTAGTGTTAATCATGATTAAAGAGATAAGAAAAGAGAAATAAAGATGAAACAGAGCTTAAACTTGAATAAACTAGAAAATATCTGATACAAAAGCTCTCAATCTCTCCAAAATAGAAAAGTTTCTTAGGAGAAAAAGAAATAACCTATAAAATTAGGGTAAAAAAATTTATACCCTAAGTGTTTCTGGTTTGGGTCAACCTGAAACAAACCAGGTTCTGACCCAAAAGCTATCAAATATGGATGCCGGCCTTTTCACTTCAGATAGGTTTCCTCCGGTGTAGGTGGCCGGTGTGGAACAAAGCTTGGAGAACATGTTCATACCTATCACCATTTGGCCGGTGTGCTTGCCCGGAGAATCTTCGCAAGTTTGGGGCTGGACACCTATTTTTTTGCACCGGTCTGACACAGCGTAGTGTGGAGTTGTCATCTGGAGAGTATGGAGAGTTGAGATCTGGCACCGGAAGGCATTGGCCCAGTGTAGAAGCCCGGAGAAATCTTGCATCTTTGCAGCTTGGCGCTAGGTGGATAGAGGCGCTTGCTAGAATCAATGTATCTCCTGAACCACTGGTCAGAATGACTCTCGAGACCACCTCGATTTAAACACTGACTTAGTTGTCTACAACTTTTCTGAAGGACTCTGAAGCTTAATCTTTGTTTAATCTATCTGTCTCACTTGATCGTTGAGACGCATCTGCATTCACTTCGGACTGATCAAGTGATAAATGGTATGGTGTGTTTTTCCGGTGTGAACACAGATCCTCAGAGTTTTCTTGATCATTTGCACCATCTCCTATGCTTGTCATGACCTGGCTCCAGTTCTTATTGTTTCCATGTCTATTTTAGTCTCCATAAGTACCTAATAACACTCCAAACATGCATAGACATACTAGGACCGAATGCAAAACCTATAATGACACAATTGAGACAAAACACTAAGAAAACTATAAGAATGCATGAATGAGATACAAAATGTTAAGTAAAATTCATGCTAAAACCTATGGAAATTATGAGTATATCAGTTAGCGAATAAAAGAAGTTGAACATTTTGAAAGGCAATATTGATAATTTAGACTGTCGTATATTTTTAAAAATATTTGGTCTAAATAAAATTCAAAAAATGATATTATGAAATTTGTATTTCTTATAACTACCCACTAAGTGATTCTCCGCACTCTATGCGGGATAAATATTAATCATAATTTTTTTATTCGAATATGCAAATATAATATATATAAATACAACTACAAAAATGTTAGCTGATATTTATAATTATAAGTCTATGTGCTGATTATGTAATTGCAAATAATGATTACAATTATATTTATTTTTTAATACAATTGCATAAATACTAGATAATTATTGATAGTTTTAATAGTATTTTTTATATGAATGAAATTGCATATTTTGAATATACTAAATTGGATTAATAAGTTTATCTAACCGGTTCAACATATGACTAAGAAATTTTGCTTTTGATATAAAAAAAAATAGAATTATAATATGTATAAAAAATAATTTTTTATTAAATGAATAATGTGATTATTTTTTAACAAAATTAAGATCAAAGAAAGATGAAATAAAAGAATATAATGTTTAGTAACATAGGTATATTAGGTATTAAATTTTTATAAATAAATTGATAAGAAATAGAAGGAGAGAGAATGTTTTTACAAATTATATGTTGAGTATTAAATGTATAACCGATATAAATTAATCTCTATCCAAATTAATGTTAATGACTTATGATGTAATTATTTTAGTAAAAGAATAATTTTTTTATATGTGTTTTGAGAAGCTCTCTCATGACGACACATTAGCATGACACTCTTGTAAATCACACATCAAGTGAATGTTGTTTTTAAAATGTCCTTCTCAATTATTAATATAAGATATCAGAAAAATATTTTTACGCATCATCAAATGCGTTTTTTCGTAAGGCTAATATAGTTTCAAACACTACTGGAAAAATGAGTATTCTTAGCATCCAAAAAACGCTATCTGAAAACGCTAAATTACATTTATAAAAATGCTAAAATGCTAAAAATGAGTATTCTTAGGATAAATGTAATTGTTATGCATTTTATAGCATTTTATAAAAATGCTATACATCATTCTGGGTTGAGAGACGTTGCATAACACTATCAAAACATTGTATTAATTATCACAAGTACAAAAGTAATCAATAATAATATTATAGTAATCAAAGTATTACAAAACCTAGATCACAAAGATCCACTAGTACATACTAATACTAGGAAGATAAGTTATACTAATACTAAATCAAACAAACTTCGAGAAAACGTCTGGAACCAGTGAAGTGGCTAGTGACACTGCAGAAGGTATCCTCTCTATGTCATTTGCTTCAAAAGCAACAAACTATGCTCTCTGAAACCTCTTCTTCGATATTATCAACAAAATCAGCTTCCTCCTGCAAAAAACTAACATTTGAATTTATCAATTTATAGATTTGGAACATCTAGCAATAAGTAGCAGAGCCAAGTAAAGCTCACATAAACAATACATAAAACTGTAGACAATACATAAAACTGCTTTCAAACAGATACCAGAAACTGTTAGTAGATGAAATCAAGGCATGCAATAATATAAACAATGAAACATGCTTTCAATGTAAACTTGAGTAGCCGTTTTCAATGAATAAAATATAGTTTCGCAAACACAAGATTACTCAGGTTTGTATTGTAAATCTCTTGTTATTAAAGCTTAGAAAACTTAACTCAAAACTAAACAATAATAACCTAGACTCTCTTGATCTTAATGCGACTTCATTAAGACCTTTATATAGTGCAAAGACATCTTCCCTTAACACTTTTCCTTTTTCTAATCTACTTAGGATTTACTTGAAACTTTCCTTTTCTTCTAACCAACTTGCTAGGAGATTTGAGCCTCAAGTAATGACCAAAGCTTATCCAACATTCTCCCTTTTAAGCTTTGACTCTGTCTTGGACATCTCTCCAACACCAATTAAGCTTTTCATCTCAGTAAACTTAATCATTGCCAAAGCTTTAGTTATAATATCGGCTTCTTGTTCAACTCCCGGTACATGCTCCACATCAACTAGCCCATTTTCAATGCATTCCCTTATGAAGTGGTAGCGTTTGTGAATGTGCTTACTCCTGCCATGAAATGCCGAATTCCTTGTAAGTGCTATTGCGGATTGGTTGTCAATCTTGATGATGACTTGTTCAATCTTCCATTCTGTGATCTCACTCTGAAGTTCTTGGAGCCATATTGCTTGACTAGCTGCTTCTGTCGCTGCCATGAACTCTGCCTCACATGTTGAAAGAGCGACTGTATCTTGTTTTTGTGAACACCAAGTGATTGGTGCAGACCCAAAATAGAACATGTGACCTGTAGTGTTTCTTCCATCATCTTGATCGATGTTGTGGCTGCTGTAACTAAACCCAACGATCTTCTTTGATCCTTCTCTCTTGAACTTTAGGCCATATGAACTGGTTCCTTTGAGGTAACGAAGTATGTTCTTCATTACTTCACCATGAGATTTACGAGGACTCTGCATATACCTACTAACCACTACAACTGAAAAAGCTAAATCAGGTCTTGTGTGCAGTAGATATCTTAGGCATCCAACATTCCTCCTATAATTCGTAGGGTCTAACTCTGTTTTTCCTTGAGATTTAGACACTTTAAGACCAAACTTCATAGGTAATTGAGTCGGATTGCAGTTCTCCAAACATGCTTCTTTCAAAATCCTCTTTGCATAAGCTTCTTGTTTGATTTTGATCCCATCTATTCCTTGATGAACTTCAATGCCGAGGTAATAGGTGAGCTTCCCGAGATCTGACATCTCAAACTTAGATGACATCCTAACTTTGAACTCCTGTATTCCTCTAAGACTGTTTCCTGTCACAAAAAGATCATCCACATATATGGCAACGATGAGTAGTGTATCTCCCTCTTGCTTGCAATACACTGAAGTCTCCTTTGAACACTTTTTGAATTTCATTCCTTTCAGAATTCGATCCAACTTTGTGTTCCAAGCTCTTGGAGCTTGTCTTAAGCCATACAAGGCTTTCGAAAGTTTATACACTATGTGCTCTTCCCCTTTTGCTTCAAATCCTTCTGGTTGACTCACATAAACATCTTCCTTTCACTACAAGAAAAACATTATTTTACGACGGCCAAAATGGTCGTTATTTTGTCGTAATAGGGCTATTACGACGACCTACCGACGATTACGAAATCGTGGTAAAGTCATCGTCGTAATAGACAAATCGTCGTAAAATCGTCGTATATTATACGACGGTTTCGTTTCGTCGTAACATCGAGGAAAACAAAATCGTCGTAAATGCGTCGTACAGTTGACGACGATTTTACATCGAATTGCGTCGACTTGGTCTTCGCCTGGACCGTCGTTAAGTGGTCGTTAATGGTCGACGTAAGATCGTCGTAAAATGTACGACGCAAAAATCGTCGTAAATC
Source organism: Eutrema salsugineum (assembly GCF_000478725.1). NCBI lineage: Eukaryota > Viridiplantae > Streptophyta > Magnoliopsida > Brassicales > Brassicaceae > Eutrema > Eutrema salsugineum. The sequence continues at coordinate 5,021,757 of NW_006256852.1, read as the reverse complement.
AATCGTAACGTATTTAATCATTTCGTCGTAAAATCATCGTAAAACACGGACGTATAATCGTCGTATTTGTGGTCGTACATTTTGGTCGTAAATTCGTCGTAATATTTACGACGAATGTACGACGGTTTTTGATAAAGATATTACGACGATTATACGACGTTTAATATAATTGAAAATTAAAAAAAAATAATTCGAATTAAAATTTAAATTAAAAAAATAATTTACAATTTAAAATTTATTAAAATTTCAAATTAAAATTTCAAATTAAAATTTCAAATTAAAATTAATTGTAATTTACAAAAAAAACTCTACAGCTCTAAATCTAAATCTAAATCTATATCGTCGATCCTGTCACCGGCCTGCTCCCCATCGTCCTGGACGTGTTCTTTGCCGGGTCTTCGGTTTGTTGCTTCCGCCGGCGCCTGATCTCCGGCTCTAGGAGGCTCAACCCCGAGAGATCGGAACATCTCCTCGTCCGTCTGCACCGGCGGTTGCGTCCTAGTGGATGACCCAGCGGCAGACAATCCGACAACCCCATCAGCCCGCAGCTTGTCCAACTGCGCCATGAGCACCGGGTGTCGGCTCCCATGATCTCGAAGAGACTAGAGAGCTGGTCGATCCTCGTCTCGTAACGGGTCCGCATCTGATCGATCTCCTGGCGGATAACCGGATCCGGGACCCGGACGTGACCAGTCGCCGTAGCTCCGGGGTATCACGGATGGACCCCATCCCTAATACCCGCCCCTTTTACTTTGGGGCAACCTACAAATATTTAAAAACATTATGGTTAGAAATTCAATTTAAAACTAAAGTTACATTAATTAAATATAGTAATTAAATTTACCTTTTCGAAAATCTGGTCTATCTCCGCCACCGCCAGCGCCGGGGTCGATTGGACCGAGCTACCTCCGGGAGACGTTTGATGCGCCTGCTGATTCAGCTGCGTCTGTTGCTCCTCGATCGCCGCACAGGCGGCGTTGTAGATCTCCTCCGCCCGAGGATCCGTGATTTCGCCGTTCCGCTTCTTATGCGCCTCGGCGAAAACCTTTGTCATCAGAGGAAGTTCTCCTCCGTTATCTTCGACCTATAAAATCAAAATGAAAAAATTAGTATTGACAAATAAGGGTTAATGATTTGAAAACAAAAAAATCACTAATTTTAATTTACTTACCATCATAAGCCGTCTTTCGGCAAAAGAAATCTGGTCGGAAGTGTGCAGAACGTTCTTTCGATTTCCCGCATCGTCAGTAGCGTTACTGAAAAAGATTTTCATTAAAATATATTATAAGAATTAATGAAAACAAATAATGTAAATATTAATGGAATTAACTACTTACCTAGATCCGGAACACTTGGCGGCCTTAGTCTGGTTGTGCGGATCCAACCAGTACTGGACAAGGCCCCGCCAGACAGAATTGGCCATAGGCGCCGGCTTGGCCTTGTCGCCGTCAACCTCCCACTTCCGTTTCCAGTCGGAAACGGTGTTGTTGAGGCGGAATTTGACCTTCTCCTTGAAGGCCGTCTCCACACGTCCGTGTGCGGATGTTTCCCAATGCCAGTTTTGCTAGGAAAAAAAAGTTAGTAATTATTGTAAAAAGTTAAAATTAAAAATTAAAATTAAACGAAATTTTAAATTACTTACCGCAAAACACTTGAACCAAGTGTCAAGTGTGGCCTGATCCAGCTTCTTCCAGCTGGTATGGGGTTGTACGAAAAACCCCTTGATGATATCTGCAACGTTACGACCGACTCATTGTCGGTCGTAAACCTAGTCAAATAGAAAGAGAAAAGTAAATTAATTTCAAATATATAAGAATAAATATTAATTAATTTAAAAATATTGTAGGAAAAAAATTACGTACCAAAATGTTCCTGGGGCTCGATCCGGGTCGAGTTTGTTCATGGTCTCACGACCCGGCTGTACCAGAAGATCATGTACCGTAAACTGGACATACAGTACAGGCGAGATCGGATCAGCTTCAGGATCGGCCGGTGCGGGAGCCACTGGTTCGGTTGGTGGTGGTGGAGGCGGTGCCGGCTGCGGTACAACGACCGGTTGGGAAACCGTCCGTTGTGTTCCCGAGGACTCCGAGATGGCTGATCCGGTCGCCGAGGTAGACGGGGCCGTACCGTCAGAATCGACCAGCTGTCGGTAGTGAAATCTCTTAGCCCGAGGAGCCATATCAACAGAATCTAAAAAATTTTAAAAAATTTGTTACTAATTTTTCAAATATTTATTTAAATTTACAATATCCGGGCCTATCTAAATTCCGAAACCTAAATCTATATTCTGAACCTAAATCTAAATTCCGAACCTAAATCTAAAAGAATATGTAATGAAATTATTTTTTAAAAAAAAAACTTACAAGTATTGGCTGGGAGAGTAGGGAGAGAGGGAGAGGTTTAGGGTTTAGAGAGAGAAAGTTTTGTAGAGAGAGAGGGGAGAAGAGAGAAATGAGCGACGAAAGGGGGAAAACTCGCGTTCCTAATGAGTTAAGACGATTTTACGACGATTCGGTTGTATAACAGTCAGTCCACTGTATGACATGACACGTGTCGTGATGGGAGCGTTTGACCGTTACGACGGTTTTACGACGATTTTACCCAAAACCGTCGTAAAATCGTCGTAACGTCTAAACATTTATAACCTCGTACCTCGGATCAAGAGCCTATCCGGTGCAAACGTTACGACGGTTCAACGACGGTTTTAGAGAACTTAGACGTAAAGCCGTCGTAAAGTTACGATTATATTACGACGGTTTTACGAAGTTTTTTTTAAAAAGTGATTAAACCCTAAATCTTATAAATGGGATATTGCATAAAGAACAATGCAAAGGTTATTGTATCCTAACATATAACAAAAGGTTTACAACTTTGCATGTATGATGGATTTAGGACATGAGATAGTAAATATTGAAATTCTGTAATCTAATATATAACCTTTCACTTAACATTTACGAAAACATGCATGAACTTGTAAATATGTATGTTTTTTTTTCAAATTTTTGATTTTGATCAGATTGATAGCATTTCACATAAAATAAGATAACTAATCAAAAACATTTGTGAAATACCTTACAACCAATAAGATATAAAAGATTCAAATTCTTGGATTTCAACATTACGACGATTTTACGACGAAATAGTGTACTCGTCGTAAAACCGTCGTAACTTTACGACGATATTACGATGGTTCGTCGTAAAGACGTCGTAATGTTGAAACCCTATTCATTCAGGGGTTAAAACCTAGACTTAGGGTTTAGGGTTTAGAAAAACCGACGTAAAACCGTCGTAAAATCGAATTTTAGGGTTTTTAAAAAATTCAAACATACAAAGTTACAAATTACATAATAACAAACATTCACTAAATACAATGCATGAAACTCAATCAGATTCATCTTCCTCTATTACTTCATCACCATCACCGTCTTCTTCCGCCAAATCGTCATCATCGGTTTCAGCAGACTCATCATCACCTTCTTCTTCTGTATCATCGGGAAGATCTTCAACTTGCCTGTTCCGAGGGTCTATTAAGAAAATCTCCTCATCAACATCTGGTTCAGACAGATCTACGCAAGTGTCCTGTTGAACTGGAACATCCTCAACCCCTACAATCTTGCCCCTCGGAGCCACTTTAACTACAGCTAACCATGAAATTCCTATTGATCGAACTCGAGGGTATGGCAGAAACGTTACCTGTTCTGCTTGAGAAGCTAATATAAATGGCTCAAACCTGTTGTACCGTCGTGATTTGTTCACGTCAACAACTCCAAACTTGTTTAGACGTACCCCTCTTCCAACAGTTGGATCAAACCAATCACATTTGAAGAGAACAGCTTTCAGCCTTAACAATCCAGGATACTCTACTTCAATTATTTCTTGCAGAATTCCATAAAAATCTATTTCACCCCTCACACAAACTCCAAAGTTAGTTGTCGCCCGCTTTGCACCGTGACGGTATGTGTGAAAAACATAGCCCCGAGTGAAATACATTGAGGCTGTAGTTATTTTTGCCATCAGACCTAGTAGTAACTCATGGAACCATGTTGGAAATTCATCCGGATCATTCGGGTCCACCTAATAAGAAAAAAATTCCGCTTTAATTTCTTGATTTGGATATATAGCAAATTAAAGTAGTCTTTTAATTAAAATTTTATACGTACTTGTCCTTTTAACCACTGGGCATAGTGTTGATCTTTACGATCATTGATTTCAGTTTCAGAAATCCCAGATATGCATTATTTAACCTCATCAACAAATGTGCTGAGAAAAACAAAAAATAGTTATTAATACTGACAACTCATATAAAGATATTATTAATTAAAAAGTACCTTTCATACGATGACAACTCTTCACAATTTTAACATGATATACGTATGTGCACTGTGATAATCTTTTTCATTAGACCACCAAACTTCTTTTAGTTTTCCACTAAGACGTCCGATCGGCGAGAATATGTCAGGTACACCTTCAACGCCATATGTATGGCCAACTCCTCCATCATCATATCGACGAGTAGCTCTTTTGCGTGTTCGTACTTTCGGTGCAAAATAGTATGAAGTGAAGTGTGAACTCTCTTGCGTCAAGCTTCCCGCCACAATTGAGCCTTCCACTTTAGCTAGGTTTTTGACTTTACCTTTAAGATGCTTCATGAAACGCTCAAACGGATACATCCACCTGTACTGAACGGGTCCACCGAGCTCTACTTCGTGTGGGAGATGAACAGGAAGATGTTCCATAACATCAAAAAATGATGGTGGGAAGATCTTTTCCAAATTGCACAACAAGATTGGAATATTCAATGCCAGTTGTGATATTACATCAACTGATAATGTTCATGTACTAAGATCCCGAAAAAAAGCACCAATGCCTCCAATAGATTCATGGACGTTTTTGGGCAAGAGTTCAGCAAATGCAAATGGAAATAATCGTTGCATAAACACATGGCAGTCATGGCTTTTCATCCCAGCAAACTTTACCCCCTTCTCAACAGATTTGGAAAGATTAGAGACATACCCATCAGGAAATTTAACGTCAGAACAAACCCATCTGAACAATGCTGACTTTTGATCTGCACTCAACCGAAATACAGGAACTGGTGCTTTCTTGTTTCTCAGTAGATGCAACTCACTTCTGTTGCATAAATCAGGCAAGTCCAATCTTGACTTACCATTGTCTTTTGTTCTTCCTGCTACGTTCATAACTGTATGCATGATGTTATCAAAAAAGTTTTTTTCAATGTGCATGACATCAAGATTGTGTCTGAGCAGATGATCTTTCCAATAAGGTAGTTGCCAAAAGATACTTTTCTTGTGCCAATTATGATGAACTCCATAACCTTCAGGCATATTTGCAGGAGTGTGCCAGTTTCCCCCACACGTTACTGTTTCCTCTGCTCTCCAATGATCAATTTGCGCATGTATATTAGCTCCTGTTAAATTAACGGGTGGAGGGACATGTACACTTTTGTTCTTCATAAATAACCTCTTGTTCCTCCGATATGGATGGTTATCCGGTAAAAACCTCCGGTGACAATCAAACCAACAAGTTTTTCTACCATGTTTTAGCTGAAACGCATCAGTTCGATGAAGACAATAAGGACAAGATAGCCTCCCATGTGTAGTCCATCCTGATAGCATACCATAAGCGGGGAAATCGCTTATTGTCCACATAAGCACAGCCCGCATAGTAAATTTTTTCCTCGTAGAACAGTCATATGTACGAACGCCAGTATACCATAACTGATTCAACTCATGTATGAGTGGCTGCAGAAATACATCGAGAGCTCGCTTCGGATGATTTGGACCTGGAACCAAAATACTTAGGAAAAGAAATTCCCTTTGCATGCACAAATCTGGAGGAAGGTTATAAGGAGTTAGGATTACTGGCCATAATGAATATTGTCTACCAGACATACCAAATGGACTAAAACCATCAGTGCACAGACCAAGATAGACATTCCGTTTGAACTTAGCAAAATCTGGGTATACCATATTGAAGTGTTTCCATGCCTTTGCATCTGATGGATGAACAACTTCTCCATCTACTTGTGTATGTTCTGCATGCCATCTCATTGATGCAGCTGTCCTTTCAGATTGATAAAGCCGTTTTAACCTATCAGTTATAGGGAGATACCACATACGTTGGTACGATATCCTTTTACGCCCACCAGTTTGCGGCATGTATCTTGGTTTTTGGCAAAATCGACATTCCTCCAGCTGATTATCATCTTTCCAAAAAATCATACAGTTGTCAACACATACATCTATCATCTCAGAAGGTAGACCAAGACTAACAATCAACTTCTGAATTTCATAGTATGTTCCCGCTGCCAAGTTATCCTCCGGAAGATACTCCTTCAGAAGATTAGCCCAATCATCCATGCAAACCTCAGCCATGTTATGATCTGTTTTAATTGACATCATCCTAGCTGCCAACGATAATTTAGACAAGCCTTCTCTACATCCTTCGTAGATTGGCTGATTAGCATTGTCTAACAAATCATAAGATCGTTTGGCATCTACATTAGGTTCCTCAACAGCATTACCAGTATGCGTTTCATGAAATGCATCAGTCATCATTTCGTGCATCCTATCATGATCTACACTTTGATCATATTGATACTGATTAGGCTGATGACCATAATTCGATTCATCAATATCAACATGACTTTGATAATTACTACTACTACCAGCATTCCCATGAGTATTACTGCCATATCCTTCTCCATGTAGATACCAAACAAAATATTGCGGCATAAACCATCTATTTAATAAATGCGTCCACACAGTTTTGGTTAGTGTATACCTCGTATTCTTGCATTTCAAACAAGGACAAAACATCTTCCCACTATCTTTCGTTCTCTCCATATTTGTAGCCTGAAATATAAATATTTCTAACCCGTTCTTGAACTCTTTTGTCAATGCCCCATCTGAATCTTTACGCATATACATCCAACTTCTTAGCTCGTATATAGACATCTTGAAAATAAACTCAAAATACTATCTTTTTTTATTGATTAGACAATTGTGTCACGTCTAGCCACGTGAATGAAGTAAATTAACCTTATAATATTATTACTTCTATTTTTCAAAGTAATATAACTCTTAATTCGGGTTTCCAGCAATGGACAACCCAATATATAAGGATTTACAACACTATACTAAAATTTAAGAGACCTACAATGGGTCTCAAAGATGAAGATGCTCTTATGTTTGAATGATGATGTGTTGTGATTGAAAGAAGGAATGAAGATCTATTTATAGGAAAATTTCGGGCTTTGCAACGCTTTTACGACGACATTTTACGTCGAATTTACATTCAAAAATAATATTACGACGAGTTTACGACGATTATGCGATAAAATCTTTCCCCTGCAATTGTTAGGTAAACATGTTTTAAATGTTTTCCACCTAACTTCTTTTCGACGTAAAATCGTCGTAATATGTACATCGAAATGCAGTCGTCGTATATTCGTTGTAATTTTACATCGAATTTACGACGATTTTACATTTACTAGCAAATCTCTCGTTATCGATGTATAATCGTCGTAATTCGTCGTAAATTGTACGTCGAGTTTACGACGATTTTTTTATGCGACGGTGTTACGATGGTTTTAAAATTAGACGTAAGATCGTCGTAAAATCGTTGTAAGCTTGCGATGATTTAAAAACCGTCGTAATGGACCGTTGGAAAACGATTGTTTTCTTGTAGTGTTTAGTTTTCCACTAAAAACGATGTTTTTACATCTAGATGATGAATTTTCCATCCATGCGAAGCTGCTAATGCAATCAACAGTCTTATTGTTTCAATGAGGGCTACAGGTGCAAAAACTTCATCAAAGTCTATGCCAGATTCTTGTACATATCCTTTAGCCACAAATTTCGCCTTGTACTTATTGATAGTACCATATGCATTCCTTTTAATTTTGAAGATCCACTTCAAACCGATGACTTTTGCCCCACTTGGTTTGTCGACCAGAAACCAAGTCTTGTTTTTGTTAATAGAATCGATATCCTCTTTACATGTTTGTCACCATTCCTTTAAGTCTTTTGCTTCTCTAAATGATATTGGCTCATCATTGATTAAAAGTAGAAGATTCTCGCATTCTATCGACGCTTGCAGGACAAAGTCTTGTAGATAGGTTGGCCTTACTCTAGGACGTGTTGATCTTCTCAAGGGATGTTCCTGTTGGTTCGAGTTCTCTGCTTCGTTGCTTTCATCGTTATGGCTCTGTTCCTCAGAGTTATGGTCGTATCCTTGTTCATGATTTGCTTCATCGAGGTTATTGACCTCATTGTTCTTGGTTGCATCGGGTTCTTGATGCTGTTTAGTGCCGATCAAAACTGGTCCTTCTCCTGCATCGATAATCTCTCCCCATCTCATCTGAAACATGCCTGGATCTCTTTGTGAATCATCTCTTGCAGTACTCCTATTCCACCCTGTTTTTTCGTCAAACAACACATCTCTACTCACCACTATCCTTTGTGCCATAGGCTTGAAAAGTCTGTAAGCCTTGGTTTCTAGTTTAATTCCAAGATGTACTAGAGTTTGTGACCTATCATCAAGCTTCTTAAGGTTCGCTGCTTCCACCTTTGCATAAGCTAGACAACCAAATACTCTTAGGTGGCTTATCCTTGGTTTTCTTTCATTGCTTTCAAGTGATCTTGTTGGTACCCAGTTTATTATGTAAGTAGCATGTCGAACTGCTTCTCCCCATAGATAGTTAGGTACTTTCATCGCTTTGAGGCTGCTCTTTGTCATCTCCATTAATATTATTTTTCTTCTCTCTACCACTCTACAGAAAAGAAAAGTAAACAAAGAAAATAAAAGAAATATAATAATTTAATAATAATTCATATTATATAATTAAATAAGGATTGACTATAAGAAAATAATTAATATGATATAATTAAATTTCAAATCTTTTTTATTCTATTTGATTGGCTAATAAATATGTTCTGAAATTATTTACTAATTTTTGTGTGTCTAATTAAGGAAAAAATATATTTTTTGAACAATTACTTTTAATGATTAGTTTAATAAGATATATTTGATTTTTAAACAAATTAATATGAGTGAAATTGATTGTAATTATTCTAGTAACATGTGTTTTTTTAAAAGAAACTCTTGAGAATCTTTGTGGAGGTGACATTTCAGCATGACAAATTTGTTAATAACACATGAGACAAATATTATTTTTAATAAATCCTTCTCAAATAATAATATAAGATTCGAAACAGTAAATAGTAAATACATTAACTTAAAATAGTAAATAAAACATATGGGCAGTTCTTTGACTTGGTAAAGATATTTCATATCTTTTGTTTAGTGCTTCGAATTTCTGCAAATAATCTATATAAATTAATTAATAATAAAGATATATTTGTAATATCATAATAGTGAGTATCAATGTAAAAGAACACACTTTATGCATATATATAAACCAATGTTCAAAATTTCGCTAGGCGCTAGTCAGGCGGTCAGGTAGCGCCTAGCGCCTAATCAATAAATCAGAGTTTAATCGTGGATTTTCGGAGATTAATTTTAAAGTTTTTATCTAATTTCAATAGATATATATATTATATATCGTTGTTTAATTTATGAAATGACGCTTTGGTGTAGTGGTTAGAGCATGTAGGTGGTTCTCAATGTCATGGGTTACCTCATTTTCTTTTGAAGTAGGTAAGTGTAAAATGTCCCACATCGACAAATGACTGTAAAGGTGACCTTCAACATCTTCTATAAGTAATACTACACGTTTGGTCTGATAGAACTAGTCGTTGACCAATGACCAAGCCGATTAATCGACGATTAGGTCTGCCGATTACTATGTAATCGCGGCGTCACTAGTCTGCCGAACGCCTAGCCGGACGATTAATCGGCAACTTGGCCGATTTTTAGAACATCGATATAAACATTGTGATTTGCCAGAAATACTTTCTTCCTTTTCCAAACCACCGTCTTTGGCCGACCTCCGCTGTGGCTCCGCCCTTGAATCATGTCGGAAGGATATTTTTCTTCTGATTATGGGTGACTAGTAATCTCGCTTCTGTAATATTTTCCTTTTTCCTCTCTGCTCTCTCACTGCAACTTAGAAGAATGATTTCAATTCCTCTAATACAAGGCTTTGTAAACGAAGCTTTTATTACCAACCAACACCCAGATGCAACAACTCATTCCATATGTAAGACTGAAGACTTACAGCGACCAAGATTGAAGACCTCTCCTGCTGGGAAGTGTGAAAAAACTGAAAACCTCTCAAATTTCTAGCCTTGTGCTAAGTCATCACATTTTTCTCTCCAAAGAAGCTTCACAAAAGAGTTATAGCCGGGTGCCAATTTCCCTAGACCGCTACTCCTCCAAAAAAATCTGCTTCAAACCCTATCCTGCAGTTGGAATAAAAAACCTGCAAAATGCAGAAGCCAAACACAAATCTCAACATCACTATGTAAGAAGAAGAAGAGGAAATCACTGAGCTATCTCACGTTCATAACTCTCAGCTAATTGATCGTTTTAACCGAAGTCAAGTTTGAAGAAGAAGATTTATATTTAGTCGAAAAAGAAAGAGGCCAAGAGATTCGGCAAACTGAGTTCCCGAGATCGATTAGCTTCATCAGTGCCAATTCTCGTCAAGACCTCTCTCCGTCATGTCGACCGAAATTCTCGGCTGTGTTCACATGAAATCTCTCAGATCCATTTCTCTTTCTAAAAATTGGAACCGTTCCAGGACATCTTCGCAGACACAAACCCTTCTTTGCCAGTGAATAGCTTCATCTTATCTTGGGCTTTGAGATCCATCATCGATGGTGACCAATGAGCCCTCTCTTCCTCGCTGGAGCCTTCTGATCCTAGCTGCTAGCAAAGATGGTGGCTTGGACTCACACTTCCCTCATTAAAAGCTTCTCGGCGGCGTCAGTTCTTCTCTCTAGCCTCGGGCTAAGGTTTTTTTCTCCAGATCTGCTAATTTCTTGACAGTCTATCCTCGTTTCGATGGACTCTTGGAAAAATCAGGTCTCAACCTCCAAAAAACAGCATCATTTCAACAAAAGCAAGAAGAAGACGATGACTTAGCTATCTTATCTTATCGTATAGTTGTGCTCTGTATCTAGAGTTCGTCACATTCTAGCCTTGTGCTAAGTCTGTCAATACTTTCTTAAATTTGTGAAGGAACTACTGTCCGTAAATTAAAAATCAGAAAATACTGCCGTAATGAATATCATCGGGTGGAATTGTCAAGGAGCTGGTTCAGATCTAACAAAATATCATTTTGAAGAATTCTATAAATGTTTTCAACCGAGGTTTTTATTTTTGTCAGAGACCAAAAATAATTGTTACCTTCTGCAAGACATGCAAGTTCATTTTGGATATGATTATGTTTTCACTGTTGAACCGAGAGGTCGAAGCGGCGGCTTAGCCCTTTTTTATATGGATGAACCTACTATCTCTATTATCTATTCTGATGAGCATTTGATTGATGTTGAATCAAGTTTAGACGGACATAAATTTTTTATGACTTTCGTCTATGGTGATCCGGTTGTAAAAATTTGAGAAAATGTCTGGGAACGCCTAACAAGGATGAGTACTACCAGAAAAGAAGCCTGATTTATGATAAGAGATTTTAATGAGATTACCGGAAATCATGAGAAACGGGGAGGTAGGAGAAGACCAGAAAGCTCATTTATTCCATTCCGGACTATGCTTGAAAATTGTGGAATGCTTGACTTCCCATACAAAGGAAATTCGTTTTCATGGGTTGGAAGAAGACGGTCTGGCAAAGTCAAATGCCGTCTAGACAGAGCTCTTGGAAATGAAGAATGGCTTTCAAAATTTTCTCACTCTTCAGTGGAGTATATGAAACTTTGGGGATCAGATCATCGACCAGTCCTAGCTATGATAAAAATTGACAACATAAGGAAGAAAAAATATTTTCGATTCGATAAAAGATGGATCGGAAAGCCTGGTTTTAAAGAGACAGTCATTTTTGGGTGGGGCCCCTTTAATGAAATCTCACGTCGAGATTTTCATCAAAAGGTTGCACAATGCCGGAAAAACATCTTTGTTTGGAAGAAATTCTCTCCGACTAACTCGGAAAGAATGATCGAAGAATTAAAAAACCAACTAGACTTAGCCCAAGAAGATGATACTACAACACTAGAAGAGATTGAAGACATTAGGAGGAAACTATGTGCTGCCCTCAGGGAAGAAGAAATGTTCTGGCAACAGAAGAGTCGAGAGAATTGGCACAAAGACGGTGATAGAAACACAAAATTCTTTCGATATTCTCTCACTTAACAAAGGAGAGCCAGGAACCGCATCGTCTCCCTTAAGGATAGAAACGGACATTTGGTAGAAAATGCGAGAGGAATAGAAAAAGTGGCCTGTACATATTTTCAAGATCTTTTCTCATCATCTGTCCCCTCAGACCCAGAAAATTCTCTCCGGTTTAGTACGGAGAAAGTCTCAGATAATACAAATCAATTACTGTTGAAGGATCCGTCGGAGAAAGAAATTAAAGAGGCTCTTTTCGATATTAACCCGGATAAAGCTCCAGGTCCTGATGGTATGACAAGCAAATTTTACCAAAAATTCTGGCCTTTTATTTGCCAAGATATTGTTAAACTGGTTAAAAGCTTTTTCAGTTCCGGAACTTTTGATCCTAGACTTAACCAGACCAATATTTGTCTAATCCCAAAAATAAACAAACCTAGAGCAATGGGGGAATTTCGCCCAATCAGCCTGTGTAACGTGAGTTACAAGATCATCTCTAAGCTTTTATGTAAACGACTCAAGAAGACACTGCCAAACATCATTTCAGAAACACAATTGGCCTTCATGGCTAGACGACTTATTATAGATAATATTCTGTTAGCACAAGAAAATTTCCACGCACTCCGAACCAATACAAATTGTAGAGAAAACTTTATGGCTATCAAGACGGATATGAGCAAAGCATATGACCGAGTTGAATGGAGTTTCATTGAAGCTCTCCTAATCAAGTTAGGATATTCATCGAGATGGGTCAGTTTACTGATGTTCTGCATCTCATCAGTTTCATACCAGGTCCTTATTAATGGAGAACCTAAAGGTAACATCAAACCGTCGATGGGCTTAAGGCAAGGGGATCCTCTATCCCCTTTCCTCTTTATTCTGTGCACGGAAGGCCTTATTTCGCTCCTCAAGGGTGCAGAGGAAGAGGAGCGAATCTCTGGGCTGAAAATAGCTCAAGCAAGTCCCCCTAGTTTCCCACCTCCTATTTGCGGATGATAGCCTGTTTTTCTATAAAGCGGATATCGAACAAGGAGAGGAGATTCTTCGAATCATAAACACTTATGGAATGGCGTCGGGACAACAATTGAATTTGGGAAAATCATCCATCATGTTTGGAGATAGGCTGGACCCGGATCTCAAACGAAGTGTTAAAAATACCATAGGTATTTCTACAGAAGGCGGTATGGGCATGTACCTGGGCCTACCTGAGCAAATCTGTGGATCAAAGAAGAAGGTCTTTTCTTTTGTTCATGAACGCCTAAGTAATCATGTTAATAATTGGTCTGCAAGACTTCTTTCCAAGGGTGGAAAAGAGATTCAGATTAAATCAGTAGCTCAAGCCGTCCCCACTTACGTCATGTCCTGTTTTCTTCTTCCTAAAGGGGTTACAGACAAACTTCGGAGCGCCATTGCCAATTTTTGGTGGAGTTCAAAACAAACTAGCAGCGGGATCCACTGGATTGTCTGGGACAAGATTTGTATTCCACAGGACATGGGAGGCCTTGGATTTAGAGATCTAAATGATTTTAATCTAGCCTCGCTAGCAAAGCAACTATGGAGGCTCATTCAGTACCCTTCATCTCTTCTGGCTCGCGTGCTAAGAGGAAGATATTATCGACAATCGGACCCGTTAGAGGATCGAAATGTCTACTCACCATCCTATGGATGGAGGAGTATATTGGCCGCAAAACCGTATCTCAAAAGGGGACTAAGGAAGACGATAGGGTCAGGACTAAATACAAGGGCGTGGAGTGAGCCTTGGATCCCCGACGCCAGGGCCCGTCCACCAAGAGCAACCCCCCAGATCGGACTTCAGGACCCAGGAGTGTTAGTTTACTCTTTTATCCGACAAGATACGAAGCAATGGGATGAGCCTCTTCTAAGAGAATTTTTCCAACCTGAGGATGTCTCTCTTATCCTTGGGTTGAGACCTAGTAGGAACCGTACCCTTGATGGATTTGCGTGGAACCATACTAAATCAGGAATATACACGGTTAAATCTGGATATGACCTGATTAGGAGAACAAACCTTGAACAGAATTTGGATGTCGTGAGAGAACCGAGTATCACAGCCCTTCAAAGCTATGTTTGGAAAGTACGGACGCCTGGAAAAATGAAGCATTTTATGTGGCAAGCTTTATCAGGATGTATTGCTACTTGCCAAAACCTAACCTACAGGCATATGGGAACGGATAAGAGTTGTCCCCGCTGTAGGAATCCTGAAGAGTCTATTAACCATGTTTTGTTTTTATGTCCCCCGGCTTTACAAGTCTGGGCGTTATCTGACTTTCCGTCCATTCCGGGTCTCTTCCCGAGTACCTCTATTTATCAAAATATAAGATTTCTCTTTTGGAAAACAAAAGAGTTAGGCATGACAGATCCTCAAAAGGATATTTATCCTTGGATCTTGTGGTATTTTTGGAAAGCGAGGAATGACAAGATCTTCAACGGGAAAGAAATTTCCCCGGGTAGATACTTTGATCCACACCAAGGTTGAAGCAGAAAGTTGGAAGATTGCAAACCAATTGGAAGAAGAAGAGGACGGATCAGACGCAGCTTCGCTCACTCCTTTGCTCCTCAGTCCTCTACCCGATGTCCAGAGGTTCCCGATTGGTCAGGTTGATGCATCCGGGATAGACAACGGCCTGATTAGTGGGTTCGGGTGGAGTCTGAAAGAGGAGAGGGGTGGCGAGACTTTTGGCCTTCAAGGCGGTCGTAGAAGCCTATCGGCCCTTCATGCCGAATTGGAGAGCCCTTATGGGCTATGTCTTGCGTGAAAGATAGACATATTTCATCTGTACACTC